>NW_010972573.1:342029-342424 GCF_000737465.1 Haliaeetus leucocephalus | reverse complement strand
AGGAATTAACATTGAATGTACTTTTATGTAAATCTAATACATGATGGCGAAAATCATACTGCGCAGAATCACATAAGAGAGGTCAACTATCGGACAAAGTGAGGAAGACTATGGAAGACCACCAGAGGGCTTCTGAAGACCACCAGAGACTTCACCACACCTGCGTAAAGAGACATTTACATATGCTAATGACTTATCGGACAGTTGATGATTATGTATGACATTTCCCAGAAATTTAGTGAATATGTATAACAGGTGTGTATTTAACCTGCATGATTAAACCAGACAGGTGCACACACTAGGTGGAGTGATCCCCTGTGTGCCCAGCGCTGCAATAAAGAAGTGCCTGCTTCTTAACTTCTCATTGCTGTTAAGGAGTTTTATTCCGGATTTCG
>NW_010972573.1:325071-342014 GCF_000737465.1 Haliaeetus leucocephalus | reverse complement strand
GACTGACCAATACAACCCTAAAAATGGAAGAAGGCGTATAGGGGATGGGAAAGGGCGACATGCTCAGGGAATAACACAGGGCATGACTGACCACAGCTTTTGCAAATAAACTGACTTCATCTCAACATAAAGGGGACCAGAGGGTAGCCTTTTTTTAGGTAAGCACCTATCAACAGTTGGATTAACTGGTGGTTCCTTGAGTTCATCAAAAGAGTGTGAAGCTCTCCCTGAGTCAGCTAGGCTATCATGGAGGGCTGGGGTGAATACATGATTCAGCCCAACTTAGATTATAAAAGCTAGACAACTAGCAATAGTATTTCAAAAAAACCAATGGGCTTGAGCTGGCTTCAATCCATGCATTCCTTCCCAGCAACTGTGAATGCCCAGTATCATGATGGTGAGCATATTATAGAGGCCTATAATGGGAATCACATTGGCATTGTGATTGAACAGTATATTGCAACTGTTATGCCAAGCATAACTTAGATTTGTAATTTGTATTGTGTTTTCAGTATATTTTCTATTGCTCTGCTAAACCAGAAATCCCGTACATCAAAGATCTTCAAATAAGTAAATTTGATATTAAATATTACACCCTCCATGTGTGGAGTATCTAAAAGAACTTGGTCAGGGAGTATTGGATTCTGACAACTCAGGACAGGGATTTTTTTTTCCCAAAAGCTACAGAAGTTCTCAGTTCTCCAGCCCATCTGTGGGACAAAGGTTAGTGTATTTGTGGCTTGAGTGACATGCATGGTGAACCCCAGGTCTGCCTTTTAGAGAAACTGCTTTCTTTGCTTTATAAAACAAAGGCCACTAAGAGGTACAAAATCCCTATAGTTAGGTTTATCAACTCTCAAACACTAAGAGATCAATCCCATAAATGAAACTTAGCTCTAGTATGTCACAGATTTGTCATGGTTTAACCCCAGTTGGCAACTAAGCACCACACAGCCACTCGCTCACGCTTCTCCCGCCCTGGTGAGATGGAGAGGACATTGGGAAAAAAAGTAAAACTCATAGGTTGAGATAAGAATGGTTTAATAATTAAAATAAAATATAGTAATAATAATAGTAATAGCAAGGAAGATAACAAAAAGAGTGAAATAAAACCCAAGAAAAGACAAGTGATGCACAATGCAATTGCTCACCACCTGCTGACCAACACCCGAGCAGCGATCTGCCCCTCCCAGCCAACTCCCCCCAGTTTATATACTGAGCATGACGTTGTATGGTATGGAATATCCCTTTGGCTAGTTCAGGTTAGCTGTCCTGGCCATGCTCCCCCCCAGCTTCTTGTGCACCTGCTTGCTGGCAGAGCATCGGAAACTGAAAAATCCCTAACTTAGGATAAGCACTACTTAGGAACAACTAAAACATTAGTGTGTTATCAACATTATTCTCATGCTAAATCCAAAATACAGCACTGTACCAGCTACTAGGAAGAAAATTAACTCTGTTGCAGCTGAAACCAGGACAGATTACAACAAAAAGTGTGGAAAACAAGTTTTTCACTTCCCTTCCACTAGCAAACAGCAGTCTTTTCCTCCAGTCTTGCTGCTAGCACAAAAGCTTTCTAGGACTTCCTGGCTTGCAACTGACATCACACAGTGACCCCTTTGGCTTTTTAGGTAAGGTCTTACTGGCCTGCTATCCCCACAAACTGATAGTCTTTGCTTCTTACTACTGCTCTTCTCAGGAGCTCACCAGAAGTGACCCCCAGTCCAGTGTAGTCAGTGGCTCCAAGGGACAGAATCTCCCCAGAAAATTTCACTCCACCCCAGGTGAGCACTTTTGGACAAACCAAGAGGCAGCTTTTCTTCCCATTGTTCAGCCTCTACCTTTTAATAAAATGTGGCACACAATACGCAGGTAAGCTATGCAAATACATCATGCAGTTACACCATCCATCTTCTACCTTCTCTCTGCAAGAAAACATCTTGCAGAGCTATGTAGTGATGCAACAGACACAAAGCCCCCAAAACATTTCTCTCGGAAAAGATAATCTGGTTGTTTACTCCATATAACAGATAAAATGAAGACTTCTGCACAAAGTATGCCACAGTCCCCACACAGTGATTCTCTTCTTTCTTCTGCCTGTTCTCTCCACATAGTGCTAACTTTTCATCTTCTCTGAACCTTGTTAGATTTCATACTCCTGAAATGCGGAAGCTGCCTGAAGTTCTTTCACCTCCATCATCTCCCTCTGACTGTCTCTCCAGTTGCAGAGTGAGGTAGGGAGCAGTCTCTACTGTGACATCTCCAGCGTTCAATCCTAGTGAAAACAAAGACACATTTAACTCACACTGCTAGGACTGATGGGTCTCTACAAAATAATCTGGCACGCATTTTTTCCCACCTGGGTGCCCTTCATTAAAATTGCTCACCTTTTTCCTTCTTGCCTCCCAGCACACTTGCGTAAGTGTATCAATTCTTACATGGTATCCAGCAAATTGAGTCCTGTTGAGTACTGCTTTTGTCAGTTACATAATTCAAATGGACTGCTGACACACAAGCAGCTTTCCGGGGCAGGGAGTCTTTCTAGAGGTAAAATACTTCGATTAGCTCCCTAGTCTTCTTTGGGTCTGCCATTTGAGGATACATAAGGATTTTCTCAGTTTCTGTGCTCCTCAAACACTGCATTTGTTTCTCTAATTTGTAAATCTTCAGGATGTCTGACTGATGTCCTGCAGTCAGGTTGATTTGTTTTTCCTTCATCTAGGCAAGGTTCCTCAAATTCATGGTTTGAAAGTATGGCAGATAAAAGTTTTTTTCTCCATTCCTCCCCATAGTTTAGAACACAGCTTTATTTTATGTGCTGTCTCGTTTATAGCTGGCAGGGATCAGCTTTCCCATGCTTAGGCTAAGCCCCTTTCTTTTCCACTTCAGACAGTGCTTTATTTTCAAAATGTCTTGGTTGAGGTCCTTCTTTTCCCTATGAGCTTTGGTTACTGTTCAGTAAAACTCACCGTGTACTCACCAATTCATTTTGCTGTTTCCCATACCATACTGTAGGAAGGTGTTCAGATTAACTCGGGACTGACAAATTAAAAAAATTGATTTGTCCAGTGATTGTCCCAGGTGGGGTTTGACCCTGCCCAATCTGCCTGTCTCACCATGCTGTGGAGCTCCACTGGCTGCCTGCTCCCCTTCTGAAAGCAGTGGGTGCTGTCAGGCATGCTCTGCTTCATGCTCTCCTCCAGAACCCTTGTTACTAATTTTTTCAGCCCTTGACCATCCCACCCCTTTGCTTTTTATTTGGTTGTCCCACCATTAGTAGTCTGGTCTCTGAAGTTTTTATTTTACTCTAGGTTTTCCTCATCATGTCAGCTGTCTTGCCAATTTGGTTAGTGTCCAGTCTTAAAAGGAGAATGACAAAAGAACCCCCTTGAATGTCACAGTATACATCTCTTCTGTTTCTATTCTCAATAAAATAAGCAAACTAAGCATTCTGCTCTGCTGAACTCTTAGACCACAAGAAAACTGAAAGTGTGTTAGCTTTCTTTCCAATAAATATTATGCTTAGGTATTTTCAAACGCACAACTCATGGCTTCCCACAGGTATGAGATCCTCCACCAACTCACCTGAACTTGTGAGATCAGAAAGAAATAATTTCCTAAAGATTTTTAAAGGTATTTTGCAAAGTATGTTTCAAATTGGGAAGCCACTAACATTTACTAAACTGAGCACAGGATTCAGGAAAAGAACTTATAAAATTACAAAATGGACAATGAAAGAATCTGGTTTTAAACATTTTATATGAATTTATTAGCTTGTTCTAGTAAAAAAAAAAAAAGAAAGAAAGAAAGGAAAAAAGAAACAGACCTCCAGCTTTTCAGCTTAGAAGATGTTTGCATGTTTTGTGGAATTTTCAATTTAGGAAAGGCTGGAACCTATGCATTTCCAGATTCTGGCCAAGCTGTGGTCCAATCATGCAATGCCATTATGGTACTCTTAAGGAGAAACAAGAAAGTGAGAATGGCCTTCCGCTAACAGACTTAAAGTAACAAGGGCTGCCAGAGAAAACATGAATAAAGCATACTGATTTGAAATTCATGTATTGTGAGAAAAAGGACAAATGCTTTTAATAAATTTAATATCAGTATTATATGTGTGGTTTTGAACCCATTAAACATCTGCTCCCAGAAGATCATCTCTTGCTTAGTTATTGAACAATAAACACCTGTATACGACTGCTGTCTCTACATTACAGGTTTTGTTTTTGTAGCCTGAAATGACTTGCTTTTATATCTCTTCCAAAAATTGACACAAAGAAAAAGCATTCAAAACGTAAGACTGTAGAGTATACTTGTTAGCAGCCAATACAACATATAAAAACCACAATAAAAGTACCATTTGCCTAAGGAAATGTCATCACTATGTTTTTCTGAGTCCATTGTCACAGTATCAATTAATAGAAAATGGTATTGCAGTGAATCACCTTGTTCAAATATAAGGGCTAAAAGAATTATTCACACAGAACAAACAAGTCTCAAAAACACAATGCAAAGAAGCCAAGTAGCTGTCAGTCACAAGCAATGTCAGTAGCCATGATCCACTGCTTCTCCCTGTTTTCTTATAAAGCAGCCAAAAGATGTGTCAAGCAGTCAAATGCAGAGGTTAAAAAAACACTAAGCAAGCAACAGAATCTGAGGAGAAAAAAAAAAAAAGCTATGGTTAAGTAATTCACCTCATAGCCATCTACTGCAATCCTACATCAAACTCAACCCAAATTTAGATATCCAAGAAAAAGAAGGAAAACATGCAAGGTGGTTGGTTACTAAGAAAAGGTGAGGAGGTAAAACCTTACCATATTTTTCGGTCCTCTCCTTGCCTGTTTCCTATATACAAACCCTCACTGCATAATGTAACATGATCTCTATTGTGCAATTTTAACCTTATCTGTCCTGTTCCAATTTGTTTCAGCATATTTATAGAACAAAATGACAGAAGTGAGCCGTAGCAGTGATCCAGGTGGTTTTAAAAAAACATTTTGGCCCTGCAGCTGACACACATGATAAACCAACAGTAAGATGGAAATGCTATCTAGATGCTGATTGCATTTATATTGAACACTTCAGCAGAAAGTAACTTCAGCACTCGATTCTCTCTCTTTAATATAATACTAACACACTAGGGTCCCTCTGAGGAAGGAGGTATCCTGTTTGTAGGCCTTGGCGGAATTGTCCCAGGAGATCCATCTCAGGCTTCTCTCTCAGACAAAACTGAGTAGTTAACAAGCATTTGTTATTAGCTTAGTCAGCAAACAGGTATGCTACTCTAACAGAGGCAGTAGTGGAGAAGAACATTCCTTCAGAGTTTTCCAGTCCTATACTCCAATATAAGGCAGGCTTCAAAGTCTTGAAACTTTTCTGCATAATTAGAGGCAAAAAGTGTCTTTTGTCCGATTCCTTTAGATGGATACAATAGGTCACACAGTCTAACAGATAATATCAGTGTAATTGAAACTTGCATATTTATTTTCCTGACTGACTGAGAGGTATAGATCAAGAACCTTACACTTTGAGTGTGAAATTTGCTATGCCGAAAGTGAAATCAGAAATGAAAAGCAATCATTTAAATGAGGTTTTGCAAGAATAAAATCCATAGCTAACAAATAAAACTTGGTGAAATTTTTCAGGTTGTACAAATATAGCTTTTAATAGGAGAATGCAATTCTCTCCAGTCCAGATCAATGGAAGTGCCATTTAAAAGGTCACATCTTTACAGAAGGAAAATATTTGCTACACCTAACCTGCACCCAGCTTCCCACTGAACAAAAATCTGGCATACAAGCATGAAGTTTAGACATGGCCATAAGGATAAAACATCAGTGGCTCAAAGAAAGAGAGACACTGTAAAGCAAAAGTGTGTGACTATGTACCATAAACTGATTATTTAGTACCTTATATAACACTCAAAATCTAGAAGATTTTCTGAAAACTCTCATCACTGAAATGTCTATCTCAGGATGCAAAATGAAGTCAGTTATTAATCAAAACCTTGCCAAGGCAAACACGGAAACCTCTTTTAAGGATCAATTGAAAGCTAATATCTGATAAGCTCAAAGTGACCAGACCTAAACCAGCCTGTCTGGCAAAGAAGAAAACATTCAGAGATTGACCACTAAGTAGCCTTAAGCATGAGGAATCTGCTGCTGTCAAGAACATACTCTGACAAGCAATGAGGTCATGGCATGAAAAAGCTCCTCTCACTTAGTGAGGCCAGAAGCCATGCAATTACTTCTGACAGCTTCTTCTCAGTAATTGTCACAGACATGGTTAGGGAAAATAAAAGTTTCCTAATAAGAGAAAGGTCTTAAAAAAAGTTCAATAGGTAGATGTTGGGCCATTTCCCAGCTCCTTTGAAGTACCTCTCATTTTATGATATTCCAAACATGCTCTGAAATCTGTTTAATCTGTAGGGATTTTCAAAGAGGCGCACATTACTGAGGTAAAAGCTTTTTCCAGATGCATCTGCTTTCATTGTTGGCAGTTGAAAAATTGTTACCACCTTCTGGTTACTGGTAGCTACTGGTGTTAATTCACACAGGTGTCAGTAAGTGATGTGTTTTAGTGGTGCTTGAGCAGAGTTTTATTATGAATGCTCTTAAAAACCTGAAAGAAATACTCAAACAGTGTGAAAAGGGCAAGAGATAGAAGTAATGGTAGAGAACCTACTATTTCAGTCTCAGCATAAATCAAGTAATGGAATACATTAATAAATGGGGAAGTTTGAGTTTTCAAAAGGAAATTGCTGAAGGAGTTACAACATAACAGCCTGTTCCTCTGGATTCCCAGTGCATAGATCAGTCTCCTATATTCAGGTACCAGATCAACCATAAACGGATGAACAAGAAGCTTCAGGGACATTGGAAGAAAGGGAGATAAAATGAGATTCTGGGAAGATATAGCAGCCTCTGAAGTAGAAGTAATGAAGAACAGTTGCATCAAATATACAGGCAGTTTACCTCACCTGAAGGAGAATGTTGAGTTTTTTCTACTAAGAGTGAGAGGAAACTGAGGCAATACTGTGGCAGGAAGCTAGTCTGCACTCATTTTTTGACAATATACAAACACAAAAAGGAAATTCAGAGGTGGGGACAGACAGATACCAGGAACATTTAGTACAGCAGAAGCAGACTGGAGAAATTCTATAAAAATGAGCAACAACAGCACAACCAGTCTGTGTATTTGGAATATTTATAAAATCAAATGGAGCAGTAAAAGCATTTCTGAAACAAGCAGGAAATGCAGCTTGAAGAAGAGCAGCAACATAGTGAACAGTAGAGCCAAAAAGGTCAATATGTCATAAATCCCTTTGTCATTCAAGTTCTATAGCTTGCTGGCAGAAAACCAAAACAAGACCTTTCAGAAGGGGAAATGAATCAGCACGATAGCTAACATGCAGTGAAGAGGAAGAGGCCAGTGAGCTGAGACACTTATGAAGGCAGAGGTACTACAGGTTTTGGAAGAGACTGTCAAATAGTAAAGGAAGAATGATATCTTTAAGAAGGGTGTCAGCATGTAACCTAAGAAGGTGGATGGATCAAATTCTGCAGATACTAGCACAAATTGAATAGGATCAAAACACACTTTAAGTAACCCAACATTCAGTACAGGCAGGTAGACACCCCTCTCCATATTCTTCTTGTTTGATCTTTGCTAGCTTCAAACTTAGACATACAGTATTCAGACTTGAAAGCATTATGAGAGTTGAACTCCTTTCTAGCTCCAGTTCAGAAAGCTCTCTGGCTTGTGCAGAATTAAGATGTGGAGCTACGGCTAAGAAACCTATGAATACAAATCTGCAAGAAACTTCTCTAGCCTACGAAGCACCTCTGTTCTGATGTGCACTTTCTTACCCTTCCCCTCGTCACCTACCCCACTTTTGCCATTTTTCACATCTTCATTTAACTTAGTGGCTCATGCTTTAAGCAAGCTGCTTTGTTATTAGCACAGAATGAGCCACTGCAGAGGAGACCTCACTGACTCATTACAAAATGAAGAAACATCCAGCAACCTACATATGTCGAGAATAGTGTAAACTTTTGACAGTTTACTTGGGCTGGAGTCCAGTGGAAAATAAATCCACACAAAATGTAAATAGGTTTGTTTATTCAAGCCAGTTGCTAATCAGAAGGTCTCCTGACAGTGAATTGTGCCTATGTGCTATCAGAAAGCTGAAGACAGGCAATTTCAAAACCTAAATGCAAACCTAGATTTATATTTGAAAGATAGGGGCAGAACTTTCTATGAATATCTTAGCCTTGTTATCTCCTTTTTTTTCTTTAATCCAATACTGACTATTGCTTTTCAGTAGCATGCCAATGTTGAGATGGCTTCATCTTTGCAAGAGTGTTCACTATTGCCAAGCATAAGACAACAATCATCTTGTGAGCAGCCTAAGAAGTTCCTAATTCTGCAAAACAGGTATCATAACACTAATAACTAACAATGATTTAACAGAAAAAATAACAAATTACCCTAGTTTTTAACTTCAAGTGTAGCAATTAACCTGTGCTAAAAAGTATTTTGTCTTATTCTAAATTTGAAAGGAAAGTTCTTCATGATAGAAACAGTCAAGGTGTTCCACTGAAAACAAGACAAAATGACAGCTCAGTGATTTACAGAGTACTTAGCTTATCACTTGACTGACAGATTAAACTGTGATTCTATGGGGAAACAACTGCCCAGAATTCTTGACAAATCATCACAACAAAAATAATATTCCTGAGTTGTGGAAGGACATTTTAAATCAAACTCTCCAAATTATGACTTGATGGAGGCTGAAAAATCATGTGTAGCACCATATGTTATTATTTTGTCTAGTAATAATGGTAGTTTTTACAATGCTGCAACCCTGAAACCCAGAAGTTGAGCTCTGAAGTTTAGTTCAAGTACCTGAAAGACTAGAGGACTCAAATCAGTCCTTTATTATGCATTATCAGTTCCAACATTTATGTTCAGGTACCTGTCTAAATCAGCAAATGTATTATTACTTCAGAGAATGAAATAGCCCATTCATACATACCCATTTCCCATTCAAGTGCACTGTAATGCTAGAGTACTACGGTAAGATCTCAGACTCCTTATCAGGGCACTGAATGCCCCACCGGGCCTTATTTGTCATGACCAGCCTCTTTTGGGACCTTCACCTACACACACACTGCTGTCACCCAACACTATGTGGACAGGCAGATTCTTTCGGGATCCTTGGTAGAACAATAACACAACAAAGCAGTTATTATGATCAAAACTTTCTTTTAACCTAGACCCTCTGCAGATTGGGTCATTTTACAAAACTAGCATCAGAGACCCTCTGCAGATCAGGTAATTTTAGCTAACATCCAGACCTCCCTACAGATCAGGTTGTTTTTAGACATGAACCATAACTTAAGCTCAAAGTACACAGGAAAAACTCAGTTCTCAGAAGAAGGAGCCAACAAGGGCACCCCTGACCACTAGGAGATCATATTCCTGCCATCCCACAGCTCCCACCCACATCTGACTGGGACCTGCTGCTGCAGGTTTTACAGGCAGGGCGCCACGTGGTCTTACGCTTCCCTGTTCTGCAACACGTGTCATTCTGACTGGCCCAGGTGCCCGGGACCCCTTTAAGGGATAAGTGCATACGTGGGCACTGGCTGTCCACCCCACAGATGGCAGACCAGCAGCTAGGAGTAGGGGAGCCGGTCACGGCTGCCAGTTGCTCCAGCAGCTTTGTTTCAGCTCAGGCCTAGGCTCCCAGCCATTGCCAGAGTTCACTGTTAGGAGCAGCAGGAGCCACTCTGTGAGGGAGAAGAAGTCAGAAGCCAAGGGTGATCCTGGTGCAGGTAGGGCAGTACCCTCACCAACCAGGCACAGTCCTACAGCACCCAAGGGGGGCCAGGCTGGTGATGGGATCCACCAACCTTCAGGTTGTTCACCCAGACAGGGTGAACTCATGCCTCAGGTTTGACGTTAAACTAGGAAGACGAATGAGAAGTAAGGATCAGGAGTGGACAGGGCTGAGACAGACATACAGTATAGGGCCAAGGTCCATCTGGGAGACGAGGCTGGAGATCAGGCTACCTGTAACATAGGTGTGAGCTGTCTCCAGGACACAGGGCTAGAAGCAGCTACAGAACACAGCTCAAGCTAAGACTGAAAGCCCAGGCCTGACCTTAAATAGGGCCTCTGGAGCAATGGCCAGGGGACGCTGGCAGGGCTGGGCCTTTATAAGAGCTCAGGTACACCCAGTACCTTGACTACTACTTCTGCATCAAATGTACCCAAAAAACAAAGTGCTGGTTAGGACTTGCATGAAACAACTGTGATGCAGCAAGTTACTTTTACTACTGCTTCCTGCTAGTACAACTACTTCTTGCTGAAAAACAAGGACATACTTTGGTTTTCATTTTAATTTAATTCATGGAGTTAAAATTAAGACGTCTTAAAACTCCCTATGTATAAAACACAAGAATGTCATTTACTTCCCTGAGATCACGTAGCTCAGTGGATGGGACTTGGAAGAGGATAAAACTGATCAATGTGCAATGGTTGTTAACTATTCTACCTGTGCCGTCAGTGAATTAAAACAGCTGTTTTCATGCATGGTGCTAGGAAAAAAACACCCCTGTATCTATGTTTTGTATTGCTTCCTTTAGTAAGCAAGATGAACAAGAGCACTGAAGATTTTCCAATACTTTTCCTCTTTTTTCCTAAGGGAACAGCAACATGTCAGGAAAAATAACCTCTTTGAATGAAAACCCAGGTTTATTACCCTGATGTGCACACACTTCATAATGCAGCTTTTATAATCCCCCCTTTTTGCTTTTACTTCCTATAGACTCTCTGCTTTTAAACATGTAGTAATAGCACTAGCTATTGTGATTTGTGCTTTGTACAACACATTTAGTTCTCTAGTTGTTTGTTACAAATACAGTGCAGGTGGCAGGTCATATATTCAAAGACTATTTTTATATAAAAATAGAAAAGCCATACAACTGTCATTTTCAAGAACAAGACAACAGTTTGGTACAGGTATAATCATATCTCCCAAGCCAATTTATAAAGCATTTGTTTTCAGATTGTAAAAATTCACTCAATTCATGATCAAAAAGTAATGATGCCAAGGACCACTTATCAGAAGACAAAAACAGTATCACAAAAGAAAGCCTTCTGTACTTGCTCTCATAGATGTCTGCCTCAAATTAACACCCTATAAATGTTTTTACTAAAATTCCCTCTACAAATATTCTAAGCCTTTTTCAAGTAAAAGGCAAATTTACTTTTGGAAAATCTTTAATAAAAGGTGTGTGTTGTGTTCATCTAACTTGGGTTCTTTAGAAGTGGTTCCAATTATCTGTCTTCCTTAAAAGAAAAACAATGATACCAGGTGCTTTGGAGCATTACAATTTTTGTTTGTCCATTCTTATACTAGCAAAGGGGACCAGGATATCCAAGAAACCCTGGAAACTGAAAATAGAGATAAAATTGTAAGCAAGTAAGGATAAAGGTGACTGAGGGCTGCATAACGTGCTAAAATAATAATACATCATTATAGTATGTATAGTTATAATCATGAATTAGAAATTGTTCGGTGATTGACAAGTACTTGCATTCTAGTGACATCAAAACTTTCAGAAAGTCATCTTTTATCTAAAATTTTGTGTTTTGGAGCATTCCTTTTGCTATTTTTAAAAAGAATAATATATTGTTAATGCAAAGAAAGGCATAGGAAAATGATCTAGCCTGTAGCCCTTACCACTCTACCTTTTCCACTCTTTTGTATTTGTGCACAAATTGCATAAATTTCTCACTTACTTGGTACATCTTTCTGGCTACACTTCAAGCAGGACACTTGCCTACTTATTTTTTTTATTGAGATTTTATTCAAATGTTACTCTTAATCACTTTATGTCAACCTGGGTGGTACAGATTTATTTGCCTAGAGGTAGTGTCCATAGAACAACAAAGGAAATTAAGAGCAGTGTGAAGTAGCCAGTTTTGCAGGACACAATTTAACTGTGCTATCTCTTCAAATGGCCAGTTTAAAAATCTTGCACAGTATTTTACAGGGCTAGGAGACAGATTTGTCAGCATCAGTTTTCAGTGTTAGTACTGAATGAAGATCAGTCATACTCTACTGAGTCTGGCTGGGATGGAGTTAATTTTCTTCATGGCAGTCCACATGATACTGGATTTTAGACCGATGACCAGAAGTGTTGATAACACACCAATGTTTTAGCTATTGCTGAGCAGTGCTTGCATGGCATCAAGGTCGCCTCTGTTTACCACTCTAGTAGGCTGGTGGTGGGCAAGATTTTGGGACAGGACACAGCCAGGACAGCTGACCGAAACTAACCACAGAGATATTCCATACCATACAACATCATGCTCAGCAACAAAACTGAGGCAGTTTTTTCCAAAGGAGCCATCGCTTGGGGATGGGCTAAGCATTGGTCTGCTGGTGGTGAGTGACTGCTCTAGCACCACTTGATTATTTTTCTTTTTCCTTCAATCACTAAACTGTTTTTATCTTGACACATGAGTTTTTTCTTTCTTTTGCCCTTCCCATTGTCTCCCCCATCCTGCTGAGAGGATGTGAGCAAGCAATTGGGTAGGGGTTTGCCTGCCAGCTGGGATCAACCCACCACACATACAAAAAAACCTTGAATAAATGCAGTTTTCATGTCACAGTGATGTGATCTGCTGGTGTAATCACCTTCAACCACTGCAGATCCTTTTACTAATTTAAGTGATTTTAAGGTAATTCTTGATTTTTTAAAGTATGTTTTAACATACTAGTTTAGCTTTCCTTTAAAAATTATTTTAGAAGTACTCACTGTATCAAAGATAACTGTGAATGTTAAACTTGCAAGTCACTTGTCTCCTACTCAGATTCATAGCTCTGTCTTTTACCAGAATTAAATGAATATTTATTGAATCAATTAAATAATTTCAGGAAAAGAGGTGTTACTTCCTCAGAAGCCATTAAGAAAGAGACAAGGCTTTCTCAAATAGACATGAAAGGGTCTAACAATATTTTAAGGTCATATTGTAAATGAAAATTGACTCATTTTTTGAAAAGTAATATAGTAGTTCATATTAGTTGAAAATAGACTTTTTAACTCTAGGTAGAGCCCCAGTGAAACTAAAGGCAGACTGATGAGAAAGAAGAATTAAAAACTTCCTGCTACAGTAAAAGTCAGTGAAACTTGTAAGTAGGTGAAAAAAAAAATACGTACTAGTGCATGCGCATCTATCAGTAGATTATACGTTTGTAACTGCCTAGAGAGATGACTGACAGAGGTCCTGAACAAGTGAAAGAATAACACCTGGTTTCACACCCAGCTAAGACAGAAAACTGTACATTTTCCTCCTTTCATGAAATTAGGTGAAAGTGAGATCATAAAAACTTGGTGGATTGAACTAGCAGCACACTCTACTCACTTCACTGAACTTCAGAAGCACTTATACAGGCTCACAGCTCTTTTCAACTCGTTTCTTGAAACAGTCAGTGAAGAATTCATAGAGAAGTGTCAAAGAGCAGAACTTGTAGTTCAGATTATAACAACTCAACATATCAGGAAGATGTTCCTGTCATCAGGAAGATGAACTGTAAAGTACAGCCTAGGAACTAAATTAAAAATCTCTCCCTGTAAAAGAAATAATGATTCATCAAGATGGGTACTTGCCCAGAGTTCCCTTCAGGTATTGACTTTAATAGGCAAACATGCCTGACCTCTGTTGCTCTTGCTGCCACCACCAAACAATAGGGATGATGGTAGCAGGGTCAGACTAGTAGTAGCCCAGAGAGTGGAAAGATTAAAGTAGAAGGGTTTCCCACATTCAAAAATATTTTTGCTACAGTAATGCACACAGTGTTTTGAGAAGTTTTTAAGACCTGTTTCACCTTCCCATGCTGAGGCAGCGTCAGGCATATTTAACTGGATTTTTGACTTACCGGGTTGTACACCTCTGGTGACTTGTTTCTAGATGACACCTTCTTATGCTTGCCAGTCTTGCAATGTTGTTTTCTTAACAGACAAACTAAATCTCCTTTATTACAAATTAAGCCAATTATGATTTATCTTCTGGCAGACATGGGAAACCTGTTATTGTAATTTGAAATAATTTCACACAGTGGAAAGACTCACATTACACCTTGGTTGTCTCTGTTCTAAACAGGCCCAGTTATTTAATCTTGGTGGGGAACTTTAAAACATCTCTGTCCGCTCTTAAGTTACCTTTCTTCCGCAAGACACTGTTCAACCTGTGAACTTGTAGGCCCAGGATATGAAATTTAGCACTCTTGAAAATTGCTTTAGACAGACCAATGCAAAGTGAGAGCAGGCAGTCACCTTGCTGGATTTTTCCTATGTCTAACTGGTAAAATGAAAGAAATAAAAATCTATTCTAAAATGTGGATAAATTTAATACAGATCTAAAACTCAAAAGTCATTTGTTCGAGAAATAACAGTAAGTGCTTCATTTCAGCAATGGCAAAATATTGTTTAGCAGATGCATTTAATATTAAAACTAAATAATAGTTTTATTAGTATGACACCAAAATTAAAAAATACCCACGCCAGTTAGAATCTTTTGAAGTTTTTTCCTTTGTTTTACATGCTACAAATACTGACAAATCAGCATTTTCCAGCAAAAATGTTGCACTGATTTCTTTTAACCATCTTGATTGTGACAGATTGCACAATATAAAAAGCAATTCTATCAGAAAAACAAACTTTACACATTACGCCTACTATTTTCCCCCTTCTGAAGCATCTGTCACTGCTTTTAAAGGTCACATATTTCATGTTTCAATGTGTGGGGGAAAAATAACTCCTCTTAACTTGACAGATTAGCAAGGATGCTATACCAACTTTGTTATGCATTGGATAATTTCATTTATTATTCTTACTGTGGCATAGCGCCTGGAATTCATTTTTGTGTAAAGAAAGACTTCCATGTGTACAATGTTTATAATGCAATAATGGAAACAAAACAAACAGATTAATTAAAGGAATGAGGTCTGATGTTTTGTCTCCACTAATTAAAATATCTTCCTCCTCTTTCCTATGGTACTACCGTGAAGCAAATATGGTATGATAAAAAGATCAAACCCTGTTTCTAATATTGTGAGAAAAATGCCTGTGCCCACTGCCAAGCATTTGAGAATTCATTCAGTCCTTGTATTTTAGGCCAAAAAAACAGAGGAGTTAGCTATAGGATAAACTTGCTATGTCTGACCGGAACAGCAAAGAAAAGACTCAGAAGAAGTGATTTAAGAAGGGAAGAGGTTTAGGAAAAAAAAAAGAAAAAGGAAAAAAAAAAGCCCAACAAACAATATAAACAAGGACAAAAGAAAGAAAATTATATGGATACAGCATATGCCACACATCCTAGCATATTATTCAAGGCTCTGTTTATGGACAATGGAGAGAAACAGGCATTTTAGGGATACTATGCATTGCTGGTTAATTTAGACAGAGGACTCTTACTCTTAAAATCTTCAATTCTACAGAATTCCAGGCAAGGAATCACTGCTGGAAGGTTAGGGAAAACCAGTGTTTCCTTTCCCTGTTAGGTATATCTGTTTAATAAGCAGTCCCAGTTTTCAGGAAAATTGAGTTCAGAAATCAGGATTCAAGAAATAAATGTATTTCTTGGTGTATTTAAGGAGTTAATGATCATGACAAGTTACATGATATTTGTCTGGAAAGACATCAGATAAAGGGTCTGATGTCCTCCCAAGGGTGTTAAGAAAGCTACCTTTCTGCCGCTGGTCCAGAATGGACTAGGTACCACAGCTTAGTTGTTTCCTTCCGTGTCATGTGTTATCAAAGTTGACTGATGTCTTTTTTTCTGTAAAGAAGGTTTTTGCTCTTGCTTATGTAAGCCTGCCTGAACTATTTCAATGGTTTTTCCCAAAATTCAATCTAAAGAAATCAGGTAAAGTTGCAAACAAAAGATCTTAAATGGTGCACATATAAATCAATTTTGTTCTTTTAAAGAGTGGTATCTTGAGGTTTATTTCTCAGCTCTAGATGTGTTTCCTCACCCACTCCCCTCCTCTCTAAACTTTTGCTCTTTTGACATTCTGATGGTTAGGTCCCCAAGGTTCTTCACTGACAAAGCAGAAATGTGAAGATCATGTATGAATCTTAAAACAGATTAGCACTTATGATGAAAAGTCAGTTTACATGGATATCAAGCTGAAGACTATAAGCTTTAAGGGTCTTGTTTATTTGAACCTGTGGTGGGTTGACCTTAGCCAGCTGCCAGATGTCCACCCACCCACTCTCTCACTCGCCTTCCTCAGCAGAATGGGGGGAAAATATAAGGTAAAAAAGCTCATGGGTTGACATAAAGACAGGGAGATCACTTACCAGTTACCGTCACAGGCAAAACATATTCGACTTGGGAAAAATTCGTTTATTGTCAATTAAAAGAGAGTTGCATGGTAAGAAGCAAAGGCAAATATGAAAACACTTCCCCCCCTTCCTTCTTCCCAGGCTCACCTTCACTCCTTCATCCCCGACTCCGCCCCCCCCTCCTCCCCCCCGCGGGGCGCAGGGGGACGGGGAAGGGGCGTCCGCGGCCAGCCCAGGGCGGCTCCCCGCTGCCGCTCCTGCCTCCTCAGGCTGTTCCCTGCTCCAGCCTGGGGCCTTCCTTCCCCGGGGCTGCAGGGAAACCCCTGCCCCACCGGGGGCGGGGGGGGGTCTCTGCCGGGGCCGCAGGGCCATCTCTGCCGGGGAGGGGGGCCTGGAGCACCTCCTGCCCTCCTCCCGCTCTCCCCTCGGGGCTGGCAGGGCTGTTTCTCACCCCGTTTCCCTCAGCCCTTTTGCCCTTTCTTCCCCAGGCTTTCCCCGAGGCTGAGGGGCTCCGCTGTGCCCGGCGGTGGGGCCGCTGGAGGCGGCGGGGAACGGGGGGGGGCGGCCGGGGGGGGGCGGGCC
>NW_010972573.1:322528-325047 GCF_000737465.1 Haliaeetus leucocephalus | reverse complement strand
CCGGTACAGAACCTACTTCTGAAACAAGGTGCCTGCTACAGACCGAAAGATACAGTTTCAGAAAGCCATGGCATCTAAAAATTGGCTCTTTTTAATGTTGCATTAGCTTGATCTCTTAAAATTTCATTTAATTTGCTTCATTTACCTGCCATTAAAATCCACTCAGTATGCTTATACCTTATTAAAAGCCTGCCATTGGGAAAATGTTCAGTGTATTCTGGAAGTCAAAAGGAAGCAGTGAGGCTAACCAGCTTTCAATGTCTAGTTTTAAATAATCTGTCTCTCTCAGCCTGGAGAACTTAGTGTCAGTCTAAGATGCATTGCCTTCTTTTTCTCCCTTGGTAAATTTTCTGTCATTATAGTTACAGGCCTTGGCAGGGAAGACAGAAAGTTAGTTTCATGAGCATTTTATTTTATAAGTGAAGAGGTCAGAATGTCCTCATCTTGAACTCAGTCAATACAAACTCATTGCCTAGAATATAGCAATGCAGTGCAGCTTTCATCTCTGATGCATGCCTTTGCTAGTTTAATTTTTCCTTGAACTTAATTTGGCCGGGTACTTCAAAATGTTTTCTGTCTAGTTCTCAGTCTGAACTACTATTTCTTTTTAATCTGAAAAAGATGGAGGGGGAGGATGAACCTGTCAGATTTGGGGATTGATATTGAAATGTTAGGCATGGGACGTTTTAGTACAACTTGAGTTTACCTAATCAGAGAAGGGGTTTGCCTGGAAGAATTACTTGTGTTCACATTGTTCCCTTACCCTCCTGTAATATTGCTACCATTCGATCAAGGGAAGTAGGTTCTAAACATGCTTACTGGCATGCAGCTGCCACAGGAGGTATGAACTTCCATCTGACAGTAAAGCTGTAGGTCTCAGAGTAGAAACCTTCCAACGCAGTGATGGCCAGAAGCACCTTACTGGCAAAAAATGGTATAGGTTATTCTTGTCTCCAGCAGAGAACATTGAATGACTTCCTCATCTGGAAGAGCTAGGCAGTATTTCCTATCCCAAATGATCAGGAAGACAATAAGAAAATGTGATTATTTTTTTTTCCCTCCTTATTATTTCTTTTACAAAACCAGAATCAGTTTCAATGTCATTCTTGTAAGCATAGCTTTTGCTTATAGCAGATTGCTCTTGAATAACTCACACAGATTGTCCTCAGCTGTCTGACATAAGTTTAATCTCCAGTTTTACTCAGCTGCTTCCACCACCAAATGAGAGCTAAGAGTAGATTTATGTGAATGTAACAAGTCATTATTGCTTTCTTCTTAGCCATCTCTAATTTTTGCTTTATGGATAGTCAGTTCATCTTCTGTCATCAGAATAGCTATCTCAGTATCCTATGTTTATTTTACTGCCCATGCCAGAAATTCTTACATTCATTTTTAAAATACATAAAGACATTTTACATTCACCTTGTAAAACTTGCCACGCATCTTAGTTAGAGGTCTAATAGCATTTTACTTTCAGCCAGATGTAGATGGAAACCACAAGATCCCTTCATCTTCTTTTTACCCCATCCCCTCATTGAAGCGGCATTTACTTGCCTTTAACAGATCCCTTTTATTTACCTATTATGTCCAAGCTGGGACACATATTTAGATTTCTGTGCTTCAGGCCGGCTTGAAGGAAGCCGATGTACTGTGTTAGCCTCCTTTCCCTTCAGCTCGTCCTGCCCTCCTACATCCCACACAGCCACCCTGCAATGCCGAGGTGGACCTCTGCGCTGTCCTGGTTGTCCTCCAAGAAAGGAGCTTGTTTACAGTCACTTAATTGCAATGTAGAGTTTGAATATAGTCTTGAAGTGTAACCTCTGTAAAACAAGGCCTGCTTGAGTATGCTTCTGGTTGTGTTGGCACATAGCAAGAAATAGTAAAATTTCACCACAGTCTTTAGCTCAAAATATTGGTGTAAGGGATGTGAAAACCTTACTTACAGTAAAGTTAAACTATATATTCCCTGGAGAAAAAAAATCCTCTTTGTATTTGTTTTATGTTGCTAAAAGGAGATAAAAGAAGGTCATCTTCTGCCTCCACTTTGGTTACACTGTCAGGAGTTGTAGCAGTGCACTGCAATCAGCGTATGTTCAGACTTCTATAAGCAGCGTAGCCTTAAAAACGTGTTTCACAGTGGTGAGGGGTTGAATTTGTAAGGGATGGAGGTCACAGGTGGGGACTAAAAGTGTGTGCAGCAAACCTCCCTGTGCCAGTTTTAACCAGTTCCAGCCAGCCCTGATGTGATGGGACCACTGCCAGAGATACCTGCCAAGTGCCTCGGACCCTATCTGGTCAGAGAAGGGGGCATGCATTTCCAGGGAGGAGCCGGAGCTCCTCGGCAGGTTGCAGTCAGGAGTCGATGCCCTGCCAGCGCAGGGTCTGTTGGAGAAGTGGGATGGCGGGAGCCGTAGGGCTAGGGAGAGCAGTAGCAGTTATGCAGGACACCCTGCCCACCCGCACTGCCGGTCGCCTCCTTGGAGCAATTTTAACAGTGTTCCCCGCTGTGAAAATAAGGG
>NW_010972573.1:320698-321024 GCF_000737465.1 Haliaeetus leucocephalus | reverse complement strand
GCCAGATTAAGTTCTGGTTGGGCTTTGGCCCTTCTAATTTTCTCCCTGCATAACTTCACAGCATCCTTGTCATCCCCCTGAGTTGCCTGCCCCTTCTTCCAAAGGTCATAAACTCTCTTTTTTTTTTTCCTGAGTTCCAGCCAAAGCTCTCTGTTCAGCCAGGCCAGTCTTCTTCCCTGCTGGCTCATCTTTTGGCACACAGGGATGGCCTGCTCCTGCGCCATTAAGATTTCCTTCTTGAAGAATGTCCATCCTTCCTGGACTCCTTTGCCCTTCAGGACTGCCTCCCAAGGGACTCTGTCAACCAGGCTCCTAAACAGGCTAAA
>NW_010972573.1:313729-319682 GCF_000737465.1 Haliaeetus leucocephalus | reverse complement strand
TGGAGCAGATGGAGAGCTCGCAAGAACTCTGTTTTTTAACCTTCTTCCTAGAATTGCTAGGCCATATCCAAATACCACTGTTATTAATGAGAATCTTTCCCTTAACTTTACTCAGCTTCAAATGAAGTTTGCCTAGGTCTGTCCTGTATTTCTGCTGGTCATGCCATCCTCCAAGAGATGTAGCAGGAGATTTTAATCCCCTCTGTTGCAAACTTTGAAATATCTTGTCTAGTTTCCCTATACTATGTAGTAATTTGTTCTAAGAGTCACTTTAATAAATGTATGGTTTGGTAACAGTAGTGTTCTCTACAGAAACTGTATTTGTTCCTACTTGATTTTTTTACCATAGAAATACAGGGCACCTGTTCACTAGTTTGAAAATTTTTATATACAGATCCACTTTTCATTAACATTCTTATTTTTTTGATTGACAAGGTTGTTTTTTTTTTTTTCCTTGTTCTTCTATGTGAGGCCAATGAGGCTATTGAGCTAATACTAACTGATTATGTTAGTAATCGTAAATCTGTGCTGAACTAAATCATTGATCTCAGAAGGCTTGTTCTGGCCGTGATGTAACAAGTGTGTGGCTGTCACGTGGCCATGACAAGGAACAATGGTGAAGAAGTCTGGGAGGAAGTTCTTCTAAAGAAATTTTAGCTACATATTAGTCAGTCTGTGTTTCTTTTCAACTCCTTTGCTTCCTCAGTTTTTTGCCTCTTAGAGGTCCCCAAACCATTTGACATAAGTTTTTAAGATCAGTATTTACTTAACTCTGGAAACAGTGAGGTGCTTTAAAAAAAACCAACCAAACAACAAAACTGCTGAATTGTAAATGGGGGGAGAAATCCTGCACGAAGTCCTGTCATCCTCAGATACACTGTTTACTGAGAGACTGAAAGTGCTGTGTACCAACCAGACCGTTGAAGTAAAACCAAGTCCATATAGTCCAATATACTTTTAGTGGACTTCCACTGATAGGCCAGGCTTTGGCATAGTGAAAGAGACTCAAAACTTTCAAGAGTATTTGTGTACTCAAGGATACACAACCTGTGATATTCCTCAGAAATTTAAGAAAGCTATATAAGCGATTCTGGCCAACTCGTATTTATTTTGTCTTTATGCATGTTCTGCCACACACTATCAAAAACATATGCCCTCCTTTTTTTGAACTTCTGCTGAGCCAAAGCATACTATGAGAAATAAAAAATATCCTATCAAAATTGCATTATCCTAAATCTTATTTATCAATCATAGGAAAAAATTTCTCAATAGTACACTTTCTATAGTTCCTGTGTATCCAACAAGCATATATAAAAAATAACACTAAAAATGGGTAAAATAGATGTTAACTGGTACTTTACTGATCTTCCCTACACCATGGGTATCGGGTAACTAGCTCATAGTGAAGTCTCTGCTAGTGCTTTTTTGCTGTGAAAGAAAGAAATGTACCCACAGTACAATCATGCTCTTATTTTGCTACCAGAGGGAATGTTTCTTTTCTTGCATCCTGAAACAAGATTGAAGTTTTTTGATATATGATAGGTTATCAGAACACTGAGAATTTAGAACTCCCTTCCAAATTCTTTTGTTTTGAAATAGCCCAAATAGGTGGCTTCATGGCAAGATACTTTCTGTTAATATCTGTGGACAGAATTATAACATGTTTCTTTTTATTCAGATTTAACAGTGTGTTTAGGATGGAATGGTTTGCTGCAAGAAACCCACAGATTTATCAGATGCTGTCTGTTTGAAATTGGAAGTAAGACACTGTAAAATGCTGAACCTGTAAATACAATGTAAGTATTTAGGTTTTTAATAGCCCAAATGAGAAACTGAGACTCTTAACTATCTAGTGGGAATAAGGGCTATAAGGAAGAGGAGATCATTGACAAAAATATTTTTGGAGAAATATCTTGTATTTAAATTTAACTAACAGTGGTATCTTTAGTAAATAAAAAAACTTAAAATTACAGAATGAGGAGAATTTATATCCTTCCGCAGGAGAAGCAAAGGCAATATACTTTAATTTGAAGGAAATTTACTACTTAGCAATGTACAGTTACTAGCATGTAACAGCATTAATTCTTATTCTAGGTATTAGAGGCCAATACTTTCCAAAACATTAGTTCAATAAATCATTGCCATGGCATTCAAAGATTCTCATCTAAAAGGCGCTAATACATATGGAAAGTGCTAATACAGAAACAAGAGAAAACATTTAATTTAAGGTTTTTTATTCAGTTATAGAATACCATTTGGCTGGAATTTCAGTACTATGGTAATGGGAAACATTTCAACACTAACTTGTCTTAATTTGTACACCTAACGATCTTCTCTCTCTATTCTGTTTCCCTTCCTCTTCCCAATATACTTTGTCTCCCATTTAAAGCAGCCATCTGCTAAAATTAGTGATTATATTACTTAATTACACAGCATTTGAATATATTTTCATCGTTATGCTGTCTTCCATTAAGTATTATGTTTGTGGCTAATGGCATCTTTTTCTTATGTGTTGACAGCTCATTTTGTCAGATTTATTGTGCAATAACTCAGTATTTTACTAATAATGTATCTCTACTACTAAGATTAATAATTGTCATAGAAGGCTGTTCACAGAAACATAGAAAAATGCCAGTGTTCATAATAGCAAACTCTTAGTTACAGAAGCATCCTAATTATATTTAGTTTCATTAAACTAACCATGAATAAATTACATATTCAGGGTGTATCTGAGTTCAAGTATGGCATGAAATTGATTTTACATTCTAGCACGATGTTCTTAGCACTTACAAAGTTCATGCACAGAACTGTTGCTCTGAAAGCAGCAGTAAGAAAACAAAGGTTTTCGTGGCCGTTCACCTGCAAATTTGTTCATCTGCAACATAAGTAAGTCCTTTGATAAAAATCCCTTTCTTTCACTAAATAATACCTACGTCTCTGTGGTGGGTTGACCCTGGATGGAGGCCAGGTGCTCACCAAAGCCACTCTATCACTCCCCTCCTCAGCTGGACAGGGGAGAGAAAATACAATGAAAGGCTCGTGGGTCGAGCTAAGGACAGGGAGAGATCACTCACCAATTAGCATCACAGGCAAAATAGACTCGACTTGGGGAAATTAGCTTAATTTATTACCAATCAAATCAGAGTAGGATAATGAGAAATAAAACCAAATATTAAAAATACCTTCCCCCCACCCCTCCCTTCTTCTTGGCCTTAACTTTACTCCAGATTTTCTCTACCTCCTCCCCTCCAGCAGCACAGGGAGATGGGAAATGGGGGTTGGGGTCAGTTCCTCACACCTTGTCTCTGCCGCTCCTTCCTCCTCAGGGGGAGGACTTCTCACTCTTCCCCTGCTCCAGTGTGGGGTCCCTCTCACAGGAGACAGTTCTCCATGAACTTCTCCAACATGAGTGCTTCCCACCAGCTGCAGTTCTTCACAAACTGCTCAAGCATGGGTCCCTTCCATGGGGTGCAGTGGAACAGACTTCTCAGGCACAGACTGCTCCAGCGTGGGTCCCCCACAGGGTCACAAGTCCTGCCAGCAGACCTGCTCCAACGCAGGCTCCTCTCTCCACAGGTCCTGCCAGGAGCCTGCTCCAGCGCAGGCTTCCCACGGGGTCACAGCCTCCTTCGGGCATCCCCCTGCTCCGGCGTGGGGTCCTCCCCGGGCTGCAGGTGGAGATCTGCTCCCCCATGGACCTCCCTAGGCTGCAGGCGGACAGCCTGCCTCACCATGGTCTTCCCCACGGGCTGCAGGGGAATCTCTGCTCCGGCGCCTGGCGCACCTCCTCCTCCTCCTTCTGCACTGTCCTGGGGATCTGCAGGGCTGTGTCTCTCACATATCCTCACTCCTCTCTCCAGGTGCAGTTGCACAGGTTTCCCCCCTCCCCACCGCTTCTTAAATACATTCTCCCAGAGGTGCTACCACTGTCGCTGATGGGCTCAGCCTTGGCCAGCAGCGGGTCCAACTTGGAGCCAGATGGCATTGGCTCTATGGGACATGGGGGAAGCTTCTACCAGCTTCTCACAGAAGCCACCCCTATAGGCCCCCTGCTACCAAAACCTTGCCACACAAACACAATACAGTCTCATATGCAGTTATGTGTCTCTTCCCCCTACATATTCAAGCATTTCTAAAATTGATGCATTTAAAATGACTGCACATCAGTGTAGTGGGGAAGTACTGTCATCTTTCTTTTTCTTCTTTTTTTATTTTTTTTTAAGAGGTAGGAAAGAATGCTTGTAGAAGTGAAGGGTCCCTGGGCTACAGCAACATCTGAGTCTTAAGTACCAGCATCCAGGATGGAAAGCTGAAGCATGTGTTAACATATAGATGTCTCAACATGGGTTTCACAAGAAGCAAGAGCCAACTGGTATCTGAACATTCCCTAAGTAATCATTGTTCAGCTGTCTGTAGTTAGTTAATACAGAAATTCTGAAGAATTACCAGGATTTGTCTTAAATTTTTCATCGCTCATGCCTCACTAGACACCCCGGGGATGTATCTGTCATGTGGGATGCATGGCCTAGGAGTTGTCTGCTTTTTTAATTTCTTCCAAAGAGCACGCCTGGGCTCATCCTTCTTCAAATATGACTAGGGAAGTCTTCCTTCCCTTTTTTTTTAGCAGTATATTGGTCAGAGACTTGGCCAGACAGTAGGAGATCCAGGTTTAATTTCCTGCCTGCCTAAGGAACTTCGAACACATTCTGTTATTTCCCAGGAAAGACACTTACCTTACAAACTGTTCAGCCCTGCTGAGGCTGTGTAACTAGGGAGAAGTGAATGAAAAATTAATTAGGCCAGAGAGACAGAAAAATGTTCACGATGTTCTGGAGTGCTGGTTTGGGCACACAAAATGAATCCATGGGATGAATGCAAGGAAAGATTCACAAGTAGCTTTCTACTGTGTGAAGTAACTATACTATATACAATCAGAAATGGCATACTGCTCAAGATTTGAGCTGGTGACAGAATTTTGTTGCTATGCAAGAAGATACATGCTAACATTTTTCCTACCTTTTAACAAACTCTTTTATCTATGCTATTCTAAACTCTCCTATTCATGTGTGTTCCCAGCTATATTCAAATAAAGCACAGGGTTTTCATAGATAAAGATGGCCAGAGGAAAAATAAGTTGTCTCCCACTCCTGCATTATCAGTTCTAAAATTTGCCTTTCTGGATGGGTGGAAAGGTACCCACATACCATTATGATGTTCTGGAGAAAATTACCCACTCCAAAGTAGTCAAAAAAGTTACAAAGGCTCTATAAAGATTAAAGTAGTGGAATTGAAAGAAAGGCATGCTTAATCTACTTATACTAAGATCAAATCCAAATCATCTCTCTTTCCTTTTCTATCCAGATAACAAGCTTATTTTCCAATATGGTCAGGGACTCAGTACTGTGCTCAGCCTCTGCAAGAGAGAATCCTGGATTAGAGAGGGATGTTAGCTTTTATATCCAGTCTTTTTCTTGCATTATATGCAATTCAATTCTAGCTTTCTACATAGATTATTGATTCCTGAGGTGCCACCAATGCTCTCACTCCACCATTATGACCCACCTTCTCCTCTTTATATGTTAGTATTACTTTGCCAGGCCAGGTGCTATCTCCTGCTCTGCTGTTTTTGACAAAACTAACAGTTACTGCTAAACATTGAGAGGTTTTCACACCTGCCCCTCCCAAGTGAGATGACATGTAGATCTCAGGATGGAGCTGTTCTATGCAAATAGATTTTTTTTTTCCAGTTCTGAAAAACATCACTAATTATTTATATAAACCTCTGTATGGAATGAATACATGCAGCTCATTACTAGCTATAGATTGGAACTGGAAAGGATATTAAATGATTTGGCTGCATACGATGTTTGGGACTGGCTTCCAGTATATCTTTCAGGTTGTCCTGGTTTTGGCTGGGATAAAGTTAATTTTTTTTCTAGTAGCTGGTATAGTG
>NW_010972573.1:311811-312025 GCF_000737465.1 Haliaeetus leucocephalus | reverse complement strand
GACGCTCCCCAGGGGCCTCTTTTATAGGTTGGGTGTGGCCTTGCCCTCCATCGCTCCCAGCCCCGCCCAGGCCCCGCACGGCGGTGTGGCAGGAGGTGGGTTCTCGCGGCAGGTCTCTCGGCCCCCCGGAGGTTGCCCTGTTTGGGGAACCCCCCTGTGCACCACGCTGGAGCGCTCCGCTGAGGATCCGACCGGCACCAGAGCTGCTCGCATC
>NW_010972573.1:306737-311359 GCF_000737465.1 Haliaeetus leucocephalus | reverse complement strand
GTAACTGCTGAAGATGTTTATGGCAAAGCAGCCTGCTTGCTGTTCATCCTGTAGCATGGCTAAAATCTACAGCTTATGGCTCGGATGGCTTAACAGTTCTCCCCTGCAGAAGGTGGCAGTGGCCTTCAGCCTTAACTGGGAACCACATGAGTCTGCCTTCCTCTTTTGGACTGATGTCTGCCAGAATCTTCACTGAACTGTTCAGTTCACTCATCTGATGGACAACTGCTCTGTGTTGCTCTTCTGTCATTTCAGGAAGCTGAAGCAGGTCAGTGCAAGAGACGGAAGGGCAACATGCATCTGTGACCAGGGAGGAAGCGGAGGCAGTGAAACCAGCACATCTACCTTTTTAGGGTGAAAAAATCAACTTAGCCCAAGCTGTAATTCCTAACATCATACTTAGTCCCTGTTCACACTGAACTTCTCTCATCTCTTCAAGACTAACCTAACTATTTTTAGCGGGGCTATTGGTGGGCATCACAGAAAATGAAAGTTCTAAGGAGTATTTTCAGTTTCCTGTTAGAACAACAGGAAAATAAAACCTTTTTTTTCCATGAGATTTCATATCAGTAAACCACAGAAAAAATCTTACTCTAGCTTGCCTTAGTAGTAAAGCCAGCTATGCCCACGCATTTCAGAAGAAACAGAAGTGGAGGGGAAAGTGATATTTGAAAGTAAATGAACTTTTATGTTGTGAAGACTCCTTATGGCTTCACAAAGTACTGAACAATCATAATAGTGTGCACAGGACATTCATGGAGCAAGGATACTCCTAATGCCTAAAGTTTTGCTGTGACCTACATCCTTGTTCTTCCCCAGCTTTTTATCATCTTTTTCTCAGTAACTGAAGAGTCACAGTACATAGTTTTCTCTCGCATGATGACAAGGGGAAACCTGAGTAACAATACAGAGCTACTTTTCTTCCTTTGCATTTCTATACAAAACCTCTATGGCTTCCCCATAGATGCCTGCAGTTTTGTCATACCTATTTTTTGTTCATGAAAGAGAGCTCAGCTTCATTTTGTTTTATGGGAGTGACTTCAAGCAGTTTTGATTATCTCAGGGCTGACAAAGATCATTGAAAAAAATTCCTCTAATGTTCTCTGCTGTGCTGCAATCCATGCACAACGAACACATGAATCTAACGGGACAGTCGCTTTCAAACCTTACCTTTTAGTTCTAAATATCATCAAGGAAATAAAAACAAAACAAATGCAAATTTTTCAAGAAAGTGAATACTTTTATAAATTTTGGAAGTGTTTTGTTATAAAACTCATCTTCATAATGCTAGAGGCAATTTTAAATGGTTTTATTTCTATAGCTCCCTGACAGTATTGCTGGGTAATGAATGCCATGATTGGGTAGCAAAAACTGGCTACTATTCCTACTGTGAGTACCCCAGAGGTTACATATAGTAAGCATCTATGCTACGGCAGCCTATTATTAAAGTCTGTAAAACCAGCCCATAGCCACTCCATCCTATTTACACACCATGGATTTTTTTGTGATTGTCAACACCTCTAGTTGAAACATTATGCTTATAACCAATGAGTATTTTTGTACACCTCATTCTGAATATCATTCTTTGCCCTACAGCAATCGTTGATGATCATTATGTGGCAGTTGAAGCAAATATGCACCTGAAATAATAGCCAGTTGTTAGAATTGGTTTTAAGATACCAGGAGAAACAGAAAGTGTTAACTTTTCATTTCCATATCAGTCAGGCAATGCAATATAGTTTAGATTTGTTTTTCATCTTCTTACTTATTACTCTAGAGTAGCTTTGTAGGTTGGAAGCCCATCTTCAACTCTTCAGTTTTCATCTAAGTCATCTTGAAATTAATTTAATGTGAAATGGGAATATAAGCACCTACATAGCAGGTTGAAAATCAACCAATACTGTCTTACATTGTGATCTTGTCGTGGTTTAAGCCCAGCCAGCAACAAAGCACCATGAAGCAGCTTGCTCACTCCTCCCTACCCGGCCCCGATGGGATGGGGAGGAGAAAATATAAAGAGATGCTTGTGGGTCAAGACAAGGCCAGGGAGGGATCACTTACCACTTATGGTTACGGGCAAAAGCCAGACTAAACTTGAGGAAAAAACAAAATCAATTTGATTTACTACCAATTAAATCCAAACAAGGATAATGAGAAGTAAAACCAAATCTTAAAACACCTTACCCCCACCCCTCCCTCCTTCCTGCCTCAACTCCACTCCCGATTTTCTTTACCTCCTCCCCCTGATTGGCACAGGGGGACAGGGAATGGGGATTGGGGTCAGCTCGCCATACCTTGTCTCTGCCGCTCCTTCCTCCTCAGGGGCAGGACTCCTCACTCGTCCCCTGCTCAACCATGGGGTCCCTCCAGATTGTATAAATTGTATAACTTTGTCATGTATGGACACTAGTAAAGTTTATTGGAAGAATTCAGTGTGCAGTCTTAGGCCTTGAGACTTGGTATGAAGCCAGCTCTTTCTTGCAGGCCTTGAAATTGTCTGCGGATGTACTTACCAGATAAGTTTCAAAGTTTTAAATCCAGGCTCTGATAAGGCCTTTTTGTACTGCTGGTATATGTCATGAGTTGTTGAGGAAATTACAGAAAGAGTTCCACAACCCATGGTATAGATTTGGAAAGATAAAGGGGTTTTTTTGTATCTCAAGGACAAAAATAAGGTGAGGCTGTGAACAGAGAACTCAAATGAAAAGCTTTTTTTTAAAAAGTCAGAAGTGATGACTGCTCAGTTCCTGGACTGGTACTTCTGACTTATAAACCTGCTTGGAATACAAGGAGTTGGATGTACTTTAGCTCTCTACTCCCCCAGATGACTCCTAGGTAACTAAAATGAACTAGGTGGGTAAACTTAATTGCCTTCAGGAAAGAGCTCAGACATGCTGTTTTTTCAGACCAAGTCCTGCATACTTCAGCCCAGACAAATATAGTTTACATTCATGCAGCACCTTTAAAAAACCCCTAAAACTCCTTCCAGACTTTAGATAGAAATGCTTTCAATTGTCACTGAACGGCTATAAAATTATTTTAATATATACTTGCAAAATATCTCTACTATTTTACCTGCCTGAAGGGCCTCATGCTAGAGTTTATATAGACATATATATTGTCCTTTGAATTCTAAAGAACACTTTAACCAATAAATTTTACAAGAGGCTGATTTACAGCTGAATATAACACAGTGTCTGGGAACTGTTGTCCAAATTTGCCAAGACATCACAGTTCACAGCCTATCATGGTCTAATATTGAACCTAAGCATTGCCTGTGCAATTTTTAGTGTTGTCAAGTTACACCTTCAAGGCAGATCATGACTGTGACAGTCTGTGATAGAAACATTCTATCACGAGGCCAGAGTACACACCCTAAAAAGGCTTTTGATTTGTGTGAGTAGAAAAAGAATTTTTATAGTAAGGGTAACAGTAGGCACTGAAGTTTACTGTAGTTTTTACAGGTTTTCAGTTTCTCATGACTGTGTGAAGTAAGTAAGCATGCAAATTGGAAAGGATCAGAAAATAATTCTATCATAATTCATAGGCAGAAAGTTTTGATTTTTTTTGTCAGAAAAGACTATGAAGTTACATGAAACAGGAAGATGACTGCTGCAGAGGTATCAGGAATATGTCATACTATTACTTGTAAAAATTCATGTGGATCATCTGGTTGTCTCAGCAAAGGCTGTAGGTGTTTTCTTTCTTAAAGGCTAAGTCATAGCTCCCCACATCTTCATATTTAGTAGTTTCTTGTTGAGAAAGCAATTAAAAATTAGTTGAAATGACCAGTTTTTATCTCAAAGGTCAGTGATGCCTTGAACCACAGAACTGCTGTTTCTGAGAGAGATTCATTATTACACAGCTGAAAGAGAAATAATACATCATTTGCTGACTATTTTCAGGGCATCAGTGAAACTGCTGTTTTGAACGTAGGTAATTGTTCAATACTTGCAACAGCTAATGCTAATATTGACCTTGGGAGATACCATTCCGTCTAGAAACTAGTGAAAACTAGAATATTTTATTCCAGTTGTATACTCAATTTAATTTCCAGTTCCAAATTTCCAAATTCCACTTTCCAAATGTACGCTACAGAGGAGTTACCATTTTGTATAGAAGATTGCTTAGTAAGAGTTCTCAATCATTTTTCCATCTGAAAGAGGAATTTCAGAAGATATTTCATTCCATCAGTCTTAATTTTATGGAATTGCATGGGCAGTTCAAATGTACACATCACTGAAAATAAATATATCAAAGAAAGGTGCTGTTTCCTTTAAAGACTTCGTCCTTTCTCCTCCCCCTTTTAGCATCGTTTTCCATATCTTTCACCTGGAACAGTAGTCACCTAGTGTGTAATATTAGACCTAGTTCCTCAGTAGATTCTTAAGAGCAACATTTAGAACCTTAAAACTCTTTATCAGCTTTGGATCAAAGACAAACTATTTTAAAGGAAATACTAACACAGTACAGGGCTAAAGCAAAGCTAAAAATAAGATCAATCTGTTGTCTCTATGGCTTGGGGTTTTTACCTAAAAAAGGACCATCTCAATTTAAACCCTTTTTAAAAATACACTGAAACAGTTTTATAGCTTGATGCATAAGTTGCTTTTTGGTTGGTT
>NW_010972573.1:306389-306726 GCF_000737465.1 Haliaeetus leucocephalus | reverse complement strand
TGGAGTGGTGGTACAGTCACCTCTTGCCTCCAAAGTTAAAAGGGGGTGCAGTTTGGCGAGTTTGACACTCATTGTGTGTCATCGTTCCCTTTGGTCTAGAACTAAAGTGGAATATCGAACACAGGAATATTCAGTGTATGGACAGTTTAAAGGAGTATACTTAACCATTAGTATAGGCTTCACTACCAAGTGTTTGATAGAACTTATTGCAATATAGATTACAGTAATCATAACCACAAGCATTATTAGAGAAGGCTGGTCGCCCACCCCATGAAAGAAAACCTGAACATATCAAAACTTTACCCAGCCACTTGGTCCCTGTGGCAGAAACAATTGC
>NW_010972573.1:305577-306379 GCF_000737465.1 Haliaeetus leucocephalus | reverse complement strand
AGTCTCTTGCCGTATTCTCTCGTTGATTTAGTCTTGAAGCCACATTGACACATTTGGAGTGAACACAGCAGGTGTCCACTGACATGTTCAAAACTTTACATATACCCTTCTCTTTCTTTGGCATCTAATCAATACTGCCCAATTTTTGATAGCCATTTTACCAATATGTTACAACCGATTATTTGAGAGTCCCAAAATTGGTTCATGTAGCATTGGCTAAGGTTGATAGCTGTAAACTCAGTTCTAGGGTGCTCTATCGATGTTCCTCGAGTACCATACACAGTTGCCCCCATGGAATTTCAGGGCATAGCGTAGTACCATTCCAAATCCACCCCGTGATCCCATGGGTTAGTTGGAGGATATAGTCACATCTGGTGTTTCATACTGAACTAGCATTTACTGCACCTGGTGACCAACTATAAACAACATGAGTATAACCTCCTCCCCCATCCAGTCTGAAACTCCAACTATAATTGTCACATTGCTCTCACGCGAGCTCAGGGACTCGTGATATATTAATGTCCATCATTTTGCCACGACATTATCATCCAGATCTTCACCATCCACGCCTGTCACCATCATCACTGTCAGCAAAAGGACTGGAATGACTCGTTCCTTCATGGTCCTGTAAAAAAGCACAAACTAGGCCTCGGTCTTAAAACCGGGTCACAGGGTTAGAAGTCCGGTATTATCCACCGGGCACTGATGTGGTGAGTCTTTCCACTCCCATGAGATGGTCTCAGAAGACCAATGTAATCAACCTGCCACGTGCTCCAGAGAGCCTTGCCTTGTCTGATATGCT
>NW_010972573.1:247063-305086 GCF_000737465.1 Haliaeetus leucocephalus | reverse complement strand
AGGCAGGTAGCTCCCTAAGGGAAGGGGAGCCAGCAGCCAGGCATGGTAACATCATCATCAGAGCCAGTGGCCTCACCAGCAAGGGCCCCATCCTGCAGCACCCGAGCGAGCCAAGCAGGCCAGGAGCGGTGACGGTAGCTAGCCTCAGCTGAGAGTCCTGATCATCAGAAAGGTCCACAGTCACAAGGTAGGTCTGAGGTGAAGCCAGAAAGTGGAGTCAGCAAGTCAGGATCAGGTCTGGAAACAGTAACCAAGGTCCACCACAGTCCAGTAATCACCTGGCAAGACCATAGTGACGAGGTCCTCAGTCTGCAGGTCAGGGTCGGGATCAACAAGGCACATAGTCAGGCACAATACTGGCTGTGATGCAGCCGAAAATGTAGCAGAGGTGGGGGTGAGGGTGAGAGCCATAGCTTAAAAAGCAGCTTCTGAGAGAAGGCAGGGTAGCTCTCAGTGAGTCTTCTAGATATATTAAGAGCAGCTTTATTCATGGTCACTACCTGTGCTCTTTCTAAATTGGCCCTAATCCAGGGAGACAAATCCCCAAGAATGGGGAAGTTGAGCTCAGATCTCTGACAGCCTCTACCCCTCAACCAGAGTAAAAAGGTTGACCCCAGGTCTCCCAGGAGTCTGAAATTGCAACTGTTATTTTGAAAAGAGGCTTGATCAATCACTACACTGTTTTGTAGGTGGTTTTCTAGGCCTAGCTTCAGGAGGAAGATGGGAGGTGTGATCTTACAGAGGCAGAGATACCTTTTTTCAGTTAAGGAAAAAGTTGCTTCTTTTCTGCTCCCGGAGAAAAGAAAGATTTAAAATACACCTCTTTGTATCCTACTTCCTGCTGTCTGTGAGCTAAAAATATTTTAGTGAATCTAATTCTCTGATGTGTAACTATTCTAAGTTTTTTTTGTCAAGGAAGTCATGGTATTAAATTCAGGTTTACTGCTTCCATTATAATGGCAAGGTATGTAAGAGTTAGCTACTGCAGTTCTGAGTGTTGGAAGATTCACGGTCTTTAATCCATGCAGTTCCTCTTCATTTGTTTAACTAAACAGGACTGGAGTTTATAAGAAAATGGTTTACTGTAAGATAATACCTCAGTCCATGTTTGTTTCTTCTCCAAACTGAAAATAGCCCTGCAGGGAAGAGTCCATAAAATTCTGTATAGCAAAGGGATAATTCAGAAAACTACATTATCACTTGCAACTTATACTGTGTCTAACCCGTGCACTACAACAACTTAGCTGCACGCTTACACCTCTGTGTTAGGCTAATTTGATTTTGCTATATGTTTAAAATACTAATCTCAATCAAACTGATTTTATCCTGCCTGACTGAAAAACAGAGGAAGCACTGGCAGAAGGAAAGGCAACTAAAGGGTATCAGGGGTCCCTTATTAAACTTAGTGACACTAATACTCTCCCATGAGTACAATTAAAGGTCAAGTGAGATGGTGGGACACTATATACATAAGCAAAGAATTGGCTGATAGGCAAGAAATCATTTCAGTAAAATAATGAGAAACCTTTTCCTCTGAGACGTGCTGTGGAACTAACATGCATAATTTTTCATCTGTCTCAGAAATTTTGCAATACTAATAGACCATACAGGAAAAGAAAATCATTAAGCGTCCAGGAATGAATCCTTGCCTATTTAGCAATATTATGAACTGAAAATAATCCTCTTTAACTGTCTCATGTTTATTCTATTACACTGATAATATTATTAGTATGCTAAACAGTCTTAAATAATGTTATTTTATATTCTGTTTATTGTGAAATTGTGAATTCTAGTTTACTTAGTACAGTTTTAAAACCAATTGAAATTAGGATAGGAAATAAAACTAGAACATGCATTAATACTCAACTGCAGGTATGACACTGTCTCTGAAGAGTTTATGTGTAGAACAGCCCAAACTAGGTCATGATTGCTATGCAAACAAATGATTTAAAAAAGGATTATTAACAAATCATCCATATCATAGATCTCCCTCCCTTCCCCCTCCCCTCCCTTCTCTTCCTTAAAGGTTTGCTTGTGTATTCTATATTTTTATAAGATCTGTGTATGTATACATACATATCTTTATAATAAAAATAAAATACATCTATAAACATAATATAAATTAATATATTTTTCATCTATTGTCTCTGTGAGAAGAAATTCTTCCATAGCATTGTAAAAACCAAGTTGTATAATCGAAGTGAAACAGTGCTTCTTTTTTATATTTACATTGGAATTAGTCCAAATTTACCCCATATAACTCACTGATTAATGTTTCCTTCAGTCCATCCTCAGCAAAAAAACTAAGTGACTCTAAATGGACATCTGCTTTCAGATTGTTTCATGCTAACTTTCTGAAACAGAACAATTTTTCTGGTGAATCTAAAATTTTCCTGTCCTACTCTTTTTTTTTTAAGGAACATTCAGCTGGTGTCACTAGGGAAAGCATCTGAACTTCTGCTGGCTAGCTCTTCTCCCAGTCCTTTCCTTTCCTTGTCCAAGTCTTACAAATTTTCAGTGTCAAGAAAATGTCAGGTTGAAAGCAGTCTGAATAATGTCCGACACTTTTCAATAGAATCAGTCAGCTTTCAGTGAGGGTGGAACATAGTGAGATAGCAACAGACTTAATTTAAGCTTTCAGAAAGGTACTACAGTTCATGTTCAGCATTAGTTATGCACTCATTTGCATACTTCTAATATTTGCTAGCATTAGGCACAGTAAAGTAAGGAGTTCCATGAAGGTGGCTAGAATATTAGGTTGGTACGTGATATGCAGAGTGCATCACTATGTGAAGATCTGTTTGGAATGATGCATGGGATAATCGCATTTGTTCCAGACATAAGGAAAGCAGAAAATTGGTTATGCTTAATATTTCAGTTGTATTCAGGTGACTTTTTCAGAGACTGTATGTGTGTATAAATATTCGTATCCTACCACTTCTGAAAGACACAAGGATACTTCGTCTCTTCTGTCCTTATTTCTTGCAGGGGATTATAAAGTATGCACATTTCATGAGAGAGCTCACTTTCAGGATCCAGATAATCTCAGGGGATTGTTCTCTGCATAAGAGTTGTTACAGGCTCTGAAAATAATGATAGAGATGGAAGAAAAAGGCAGACATTCCAGTTGGTGGGAGCTGAGCCTTTTTGTGAATGTTTGAATCCTATCGGTACCACAACCAAAAGCTTCCAGACTTCACAAGGCAGCAACACCAGTTGACAACACACAAAGAAACTCCCTTTTGAAAATACGTCGCTTCCGCAACAAAGAATTCCCATTACTCTTTGTAATCAGGTAATGAAAACTGACATTCCTGGTCACTGCTGAGCGTATTTGGGAACCTCACAAGAAGACTGGTGTCACCAAGCAGCAGCCAGGACTCCAGGATCTGTGGCCCGCAGGGACCCTTCGCATACCAGAATTGTCATGATGGCCCTGGATCTCTGGAGCCTTCCTTTTTTTTCAGCAGCGCTGGGCTGTTAATTTGGTTCACTTTGTCTTGTGAAAACACAGCTTCAGAAGAGGTTAGTCAAAACATTGCCAAGTAATTCTTTTTTTCCATTGAAAAATTGTAGTTTCACCAAAATGCGTTGCTATTAGCAACTTGCCAGTTTTAATGAAGTATGTATGAATAGGGAATGTTTCCCAGAGAGAGAAAGGAAAGGGGAGGGACAGGCAGGAAGAAAGGAGGGAAAGCGGGCAGTAACGAAAACTAGCACAGCATAGTGAAGTCTAAAACTCTCACAGGAGTTCTGTGAGAGTTTTATTAAACTCCCAGTTCTTTTGAGTTTGAGCTTCAGGTAAAGCTATTTAATAATTACTGCTCCAAAGGGAAAAAAGAAAAGCACTTGCAAAGAGGTTCGTCCTATAACCTAGTACAGTATTTGCATAGATTGTCCCTTTCTAACTGGATGGCGGTAAGACCTGGACATCAAAATCTTTCTGCCAGGCCAAGTGCCATAATGAGCAAGTCAGTTGCTCTTTTCTCACTTAGATTGTTCCTATGCTTTTGGTGGGGAGGGACAGGACAGAAAAAAATCCACATCTTTTTTGCACACTCATACCACTACAGAACAAAAACAACTGTTCGAATGTTAGAAATCTGTCATGAAATAGGAATGGTTTTTTAGGCCCATCTATCTTTTTTCCTAATAACTCTTCTGTGTCTTCTTTCAATGTGTGTTTATTTTATTTTTATTATATTACTATTATTATTGCTATTCCACATTGTTTCTCCATTCCACATTCTGTCTACCCTTTTTTCCTATTCCTGCTCTATTCTTAGTTCTCTTCATTTTTGATCACCAGCCAGCCTTTCTCTCCTTTTTCTCTGTCCTGGTTTCAGCTGGGATAGAGTTAGTTGTCTTCCTAGTAGCTGGCACAGTGCTATGTTTTGAGTTCAGTATGAGAAGAATGTTGATAACACCGATGTTTTCAGTTGTTGCTAAGTGGTGTTTAGTCTAAAGTCAAGGATTTTTCAGCTTCTCATGCCCAGCCAGCAAGAAAGCTGGAGGGGCACAAGAAGTTGGGAGAGGACACAGCCAGGGCACCTGACCCAAACTGGCCAACGGTGTATTCCATACCAGGTGACGTCCCATCTAGTATAGGAACTGGGGGGAGTGGGGGCTGGGGATCACTGCTGGGGGACTAACTGGGTGTCAGTCGGGGGGTGGTGAGCAATTTCACAGCGCATCATTTGTACCTTCCAATCCTTTTATTATTGCTGTTGTCATTTTGTTAGTGTTATCATTAACATTATTAGTTTCTTCTTTTCTGTTCTATTAAACTGTTCTTATCTCAACCCACGAGTTTTATGTCTTTCCCCAATTCTCTCCCCCATCCCACTGGGTGGGGGGGAGTGAGTGAGCGGCTGTGTGGTGCTTAGTTGCTGGTTGGGGTTAAACCGTGACACTCTCTCTCCATTCTCCTCCTCTTCTGTATCTCCATGTTGTGAAGGAAGAAAACGATAAAGGAAATGCAAGTTAAAACATACTGATGCATCCATGTGGGGCTTTGTAGAAGTAAATGCAATGAGCTTGTGATCTGCAGAAATAAAATCAATCAATTACAATTAAAATGCCAACCAGACAAAATGCAATATATTTTCCAATATTGTAACTCAAATATTTATTCAAAATGAATGAGTGATTACAGTATCTATTCCCCTGCATCTGTCTAGCTTTTAACTGTTACAAAATCCATTCAGTTTCTTTAAATGAAAAATGGATTATATAAATATAGTATTTCATTACTAAGATTCATTCTTTCGTGAAATAATTTTACTTATTTGTATACTAGTTTCCTAACTAGAGCTACTTGTAAACAGTATTAAAACAAGACATGTCTGAAAAGCATGCACACATGACAATGTGCTTCTGCCAGTAGGCTTGGAGGGAAGATCCAGTGTGACTTTTATTACACTGAAAGATGTAACTCTTTGGAATTGTTTATATGTCAGGTTTTTTTACATGGTTGTTGCCATTCCTTGCCATCATTCCAGTCAGACAGGAACCGTATTTATCAACAGGCCAATCATTTGGTTTAAAATACAAGTTGGAGTAAGGTACAGTGGGATATAAAATTGCTTCTTCACAGATGTGGAGTCAATATCTCTCTTGTCTTTATTAACCTTTATTAGCTATTTACCTGATTAGTAACTAATAGTTAGGCTTGGAGGTTTTGGTTTTGGTTTGTTTTTTTCCCCAGATAATCTTTTCTTTCTTTTGCATGGTAACTTTTCAGCTAGATCGGTCACTGAACCAGCTAAATGAGTAGTCACACAAGTATGAATACAAAAAAGGGATAAGAACTTGTGGGATGAAGGGGTCCCTGAGATTTTGGTAGTTTGTAGTCTGTTTTGTTTTAATCTAAAGAAGAGCCTTACATAGAACTGATTTTTCAGTGGAAGAGGTGAACTTTTGTATGCAGTCTTGTATCTGAGAGGCCAGACAGATTTAATACTTCTCTCTGATACTTTATTTTTCTTTTTCTTACTTGGGACATAGCGTGGCCATCTGTTGTGGTTTAACTGCAGCCAGCAACTAAGCACCACGCAGCCGCTCACTCACTCCCCTGTCCCTGTGGGCTGAGGGAGAGAATCAAAAAATAAAACTAATAGGTTGAGATAAAAACAGTTTAATAGGACAGAAAAGGAAGAAAATATAATAATAATAATAATAGAATTAGAATATACAAAGCAAGTGATGCACGATGCAATTGCTCACCACTCACTGACCAATGCCCAGTTAGTTCCTGAGCAGCGATCCACCCCTCACAGCCAACTCCCCCAGTTTATATACCGGGCATGACGTCACATGGTCTGGAATACCCCATTGGCCAGTTTGGGTCAGCTGTCCTGGCTGTGTCCTGTGCCAACTTCTTGTGCCCCTCCAGCCTTCTTGCTGGCTGGGCATGAGAAGCTGAAAAATCCTTGACACTTTAGACTAAACATTACTTAGCAACAACTGAAAACATCAGTGTGTTAGCAACACTATTCTCATACTAAATCCAAAAGACAGCACTGTACCAGCTACAGGAAGAAAATTAACTCTATCCCAGCCCAAAACAGGACATTGTTGTTCATAATTAAAATAAGCATTACTTCACTTATTTGAAGATGAAAATGAATCTTTGCTAAACCAAATGTCATGCCCTGTACCTTTCCAGCTAATGCTTTGCTTCAGTAGGAGGTAAAATTTCCCTTGCCCTTTGTTAACTCAAGTTGTGATTCTGTGGGCAGATGAAGGAATACAACAGCCAACAAAGAGAAACCATTATCTTATTTCCTTCTTTCTGACTCGTGGTTGGGTGGCCCTAACCTTTTGTTTGAGCTAAGCTTCTTGCTTATTAGGCCTTTTAGAGAACTAATTTAATTCACTCATTGGCAGGAAAAGTGTGGATTGTTTGTTAATGAGCAGAAATGGTTCCTGGAAACTTTTGAGGAGGTCTAGAGCAGAGTAAGGTAGAGCGATGAGAGTGAGTGGTTTGGAGGAGGGAAGTAGGACTGGGAAGGTTCCACGGAGGCAAGTGAATAGAGGGGACCTCTCAAACAAGGTTACAGTAGAAGGTTTGATTGCAAAAGACAGTAGTTATATTGGTTCAAGTTGCTGTGGTACAGTAGCTGCCTTGTGCCTGCTTCTTTGTGAAATGTCTGTGTTTTGGGTCAATCTGTAAATTAAAACACATGCCTTGGGATAGGATAATTAGCTGTTTACTGGCTCCTGACATACAGCAATCCTGACATTAGTCAGCCACTTCAAGTGACAAAGGATTTGGGGAGAGGGGCACATCAACAGCTTTCTTCTCAGGTTACACCATTACTTCTTTTCCTCAATAGGTCAAAATGAAACAAAATGTTGTGTTTTACTTTCTTGTAGTTTTTTCACCATGATAAGAAATAAGGCATCTTGACATTTTGTTTTGAGTTAAGCTTAAATCTTACTTACCATTCTCCAGACCAAAAGTTTCCCCCATCACATTTGTGTCTCACTTTTTATTTCCTCTGCATCTTAATGTCAAGTATCTAAAGGGCAGAAGATGTCTCCTAGCTGTTTTGTCCCTGCCAAAGGGCAGAGAGATCTAGATTAAATACTTACTGAAAAAAAGCCATGGTTTTATTGGGGTTTAGATTAAATTTAAACCTACTTTCTGCTAAGCAGTCTAGTGACCTCTTCAGTATCCTGGCTTCTTGTATTTTGAACAGAAGTTACTAGCTTGTTGTGGATGGCAGGAAAACAAGCTTCTGAAATGTTATGACAGATACAAAGTATTGTTTCTTTTCATTCTTTTCTGTGCTGAATAAAAAAACCCCAAACTCTTCTAGAGTTGTATAATGATAAAGGCAGCAACCTATGCAGCTGTCTTGCTTACTAGATTTCTTCAACCAAATTCAATAAAGAATGAGTTATGTGAGCTCATGTCTCTGCTTTCCCCATTGAGATGCCAAAGTCAGGATGAGTGAGTGCATGCTTCGAGAGCACGCATTTTAGGGATAAAAATAGCTCTTGCTGGTTAAGTTTGCAGATAGATACATAGGCAGAACATGAGAAAACACATTAATGAAATAAAATCAAGCTTGAATAGAAGCAGCAACTTTCTGTCTTAGGAACGGCTTTGTTTGCAGAGTAGTTGGCAGTTCCTTGGAAATAATGCAGTTACGCTGACTGGCACTAATAGCCATGGTCAGAGGAATTTCAGATTGAAAAGCAAATGAAGGAGAACAAAGTAAGTAGGACAAAGGTGTTGCCAAGTCCCCTCCTTTCAAACACAGGAGGATGTGTCAGTTTAAGAATAATGTGTTCAGATCTGCTCAGCAATACCAGAAGCACCAAACTGCAGGTTTGATCAGAGATGGAGAAATTCTCCTTGCTGAGAGGTTTGCTCCTTTATAAAATTAGGGCTGAGGGAGATGACCAGCTTTAGCTGAAGGCTTCTCAGGCTGTCTTGATTTTTATACAGCTCCTAAATGTGTTACAAACTCATCCTCACAATGGTAATGTAACAGTAAATGACTGAGAGCTGAATTTGTCATGTTGTCAAATGCTGCTTTTCAAAGACAGCCTGCTTCTTGTTATAGTGGCAAACATACACAATTTTGTGGGGTTGCTTTTGTTTTGGGTTGAAGGGGTTTTTTTTTGTGTGTGGTTTTCTTCCTATGTCCATAGCTTGAGATGGATGGTAGACTTACCTTGGAAACAAGAAAATTGTGAGAGTGCTCAGAAGGAAGACACGGCCTCCATTGAATCAGCTGGGTTTTGCCCAAGATTACTGGTAGGCAAGACTTACTTACAGTTTCTGAAGTTTCTGATTTATCTGTGCATGTTTGTGTTTGCAGGAGTCCACAACAGATGCACACAATGCTGCCTAGGTTTGGGCTACACAGTAAATTTTAATGTACCAACAGATGGTACATTATTCATGGCCACACCCTTCCCTTGCAAATGCAAAGCACTTCAGCTTCAGGGTAAACAGTCACCTTCCTTCTTTTCCGGATGGTAAAAGTACCTGGATTCCAGCTAATGAAGTAGCTTTCCTGTGGGCTTGCATCTTCAGTTCGTTAGTTTCTCCACCTAAGGAAAGCCCGGCAAGGCCTTAACAATCATCTCTGTGCTTGACCTGGAAATTCTATCCCACAGAGAGGAAATAAAAGGGTTTTTCTTGTTAGTGCAAGTGCAATCAACCACCTGGAGAAGGCAGAATCAAGGACCCTGTGGACAACAGTCTTCCCAAGACAGTTGTTTCTCCCCAGGATTCTTTCAAATGCTGTATATGTTAGTCTGTAATGCTAAACCAATCACAGTTGTCAGCAGCAGGATATAATCACAATTGCCATTTTACACCAAACACCCAGACAGTATGCAGAAAACTGTAATGAGCTATTATATATTTATCATCAAATCTAAGAAATATCAGTAACCATTCTCATTTGTTATGTAATGTCTCTGAGTTGCCTTTTAGTTCCTCTCCTTTGAAGAACAAGTTAAAAATTAGTTACTCAATCATTGATGAAGAAAAGGGGTTTTTTTTGTTTATTTGGGTTTTTTTTGTTAATGTATTTGCTTTGGAAAAAATGGTGCTGATGGTTACTCCATATATTATTGAAGGACTAAAAATGACAAAAATAGGACCATAGAGTTGTCAAAGAGTATTAATTTGCAAACATATTACGGTGCTGAAAAATAAACTACCTTTGAAACAAGGGGATTCTCTGATAGTCGGAAGTTTTCATCACCATATTGCACTAGGAGGTGCTGGTTCATTGTGATCCTAGCATGAAAGGCTCTCGGACTCTGTAAAAGTGCCCTTTAAAATGGTGTTTCTTAGAGCTAACACTGTAAAGTAAGAGAGAATAGTAGAATTAATTTTATGTGCCTTCACATGCCAGGGACCCCGAGGTGTGCATCTAATGGGCCTCCAATCAGCACTCAGCAAGCTGTGCGGACCCTGTCCATAGACAAACTTCCCCTGTTTTAGTCATTTGAGCTAATACAGGATTTTTCTCATAAGAAAATAGCTCTATTCATTATTTCAACTGTCAAACAAAAAAGGATGTTAGCATGAGAACTTCTTGCTGCGCAAGGCCATGCAGGGGGGGTATAGTCACCAATACCAAGTGGGAGCTGCCCACAGGCTTTTCTGTTCCAATGAGCTGCCTAGACTACAATTGTCTACCTAGACTTTAGTAAGGCCTTTGACATTGTCTCCCGTAAGATCCTCATAAAAAGGCTGTTGATGTATGGGCTGGATGAGCAGACAGTGAGGGGTGGGTGGAAAATTGGCTGAATGGCCAGGACTAGAGGGTGCTACTCAGTGGCACAAAGTCTAGTTGAAGGCCAGTAACTAGTGGTGAACCCCAGGGATCAATACTGGGTCTAGTCCTGTTCAACATCTCATTAATGATCTGGATGATGGGTCAGAGTGTACCTTCAGCAAGTCTGCAGATGACACAAAACTGTGAAGAGTGGTTGATACGCCAGAGGGTCATGCTGCCATCCAGAGGGACCTGGATAGGCTGGAGAAATGTTCTGACAGGAACCTCCTGAAGTTCAACAGAGAGAAGTACAAAGTCCTGCACCTGGGGACGAACAACCCCAGGCACAAGTATGTGCTGGGGGCCACCCAGGACTGCCCTGCTGGAAAGCAGCTTTGCAGAAAAGGACATAGAGAGTCCTGGTGGACTCCAAGTTGAACATGAGCCAGCCATGTGGCCTTGTGGCAAAGAAGGCTTATGGTATCCTGGGCTCCATTAGGCCAAGTATTGCCAGCAGGCTGGGGGACATGATCCTTCCTCTGTGCTCAGCACTGGTGAGGCCACACCTGGAGTGCTGTGTCCAGTTCTGGGCTTCCAAGTTCAAGACAGACATAGACATACTGGAGAGAGTCCAGCAAAGGGCCATGAAGTTGATGAAGGGACTGCAGCATCTCTCCTATGAGGAAAGGCTGAGAGAGCTGGGACTGTTCAGCCTGGAAAAGAGAAGGTTCCGGGGGATCTCATGAAGTTGCCCAGAGAGGCTGAGGAGTCTCCATACTTGTAGATACTCAAAAGCTGTCTGGACATGGTCCTGGGCAACATGCTCTAAGTGGCCCTGCTTGAGAAGGGGTGTTGGACCAGATGACCTCCAGAAGTCCCTTCCAACCTCAACCATTCAGTGATTCTGTGTTTCTGAGCTGACTAAGTTTATCCCGCAGACAAGGGATTTGTGCAGCACAGGCCCGGAGGTCTGCTCATGCGAACTGTTATGTGGATCTCTTAACTCCTTGATGTACAATGGTCTTCCAGTCAGGATCACTACAATGATTTAACCATGCTGGATTCACATACAATTTTTTTTTTTGTGGCTTGGAAATTCTTATACAAATGTGATTGGTTGTGATAGTACATTTTTACTCAAACATAGGCCTTGTAGGACTAATACCTTTTATATTCACCTTGTGAAGTGTAAAGATTTGTATTGGGAACATATACAGCCTCCAGCAAAGCAGGATGCCTTGTTTAATTGAACCTCTACAGTCCTGAACAACACTTAATTTATAAGAATGTGGAACTCATTATGGCTAAACTCTTATACATTACTGTCCTTTTTTTTTTTTTCCCCTTCTCACAGGAAAGGAATATTGAATAAGGAGAAAAAGTGCAGATCTGGAGCAATATTTTGTTCCTGTAAAATTACTATTAATCTGACATGATTTTCCATTTACTGTAATTTGCTTGTTGATCAGAGGAAGAGTGTATTAATTTTCCTCTTCTTTTTTTCATGGAAAATCTGGTGAAAATTATTATTTGGATTATGGACCAAGTAGTTCTTCCTTGCAACACTTGCTTTCAAGGTTCCAATGGGTTGTTGGTTAACAAGAGAAAGAAGCAGTAAAGGTTTTTTCTTTAAAAAAAAGCAGCTTTTTTTCTGAGCTCAGATATGAATATAAGTAGATTTTGTGGGCTTTTCTTTTTTTGGAGCTTGTATCAGGCCTGTTACTATGTCAAATTTGGTCAGTGATCCCTTCAGTAAGAAGGGCATAAGGACTTCCTTTTTCATTCCTGTGAAAGAGAAAAGTTTTGAGACTTGGTATTGCCTTCCCTGTGTGTCTTGTGTCTCTGTCTGTCCAAGAGATAACACTGTCATGCTCCATCCTGGCTTTTGCACATTGCAATAGCTTGGTCTTTCCTTAATTTAGCTGGAAGATATGCAGACATGATATTGGTGTTCAGTTTCCTTCATAAAAATTACAAGTATTGTTGTTTCATCTGCTTTTTAAATACCTCTTTTCTTTCTCACATTGAGTTGCTAAAACTTGACAATTTCAATCTGCAACTCTTGAGGTTTTTTCCAATTCCACATGAAAGAATGAATACTCAGGTTTTTTATTGTTTGCAATGGAGTGGGGATTGCCTATCATTGATTTCCTTACTCTGCAAGCTTTTGTAAAGCAAGAGCTGCTATGCTAACAGGTCTTACCGGATCATTTGAATTTCTGAACACTAGTTTATTGCAGGTCTTACGCTGTATCAGCAAAACACAAATGCAGTTTCAAAACCTGACTTGGGAAATCAGTGGTGAAACAGTGCTGCAAACAAAAGTCTCATACCTTATCCAATGAATATTTCAGTGTTGTTTGGTATTGCCTATTGGTTGTATATAGTTAACTAAAAAAAAATTCATCCTAATACTCCAAGGGTAAATTGGTATAAAAATGACTAAGGAATTGCTAGAATTAAATGCTATATGTAAGTCTACCTGCAGGGAAGCTTTACTTTATGGAGTCATTTAGACATTGACAGCCTAAGATATGGGCAAAGCCATTCTTGAGTTCTGCAGTATCTTCAAAGTAATAAAATTATGCTCAAATGGTTCTGGAATTTCCTGAAAGTCAGTTAGTCTAGTTTTATTGCTTCTGGTTATCCAAGTTAAAAATGAATATGTATGGACTAGAAACAAGCATTTTTATTTTTTTTTTTTACAATGTTCAGGGATTTTCTGACACTTAAAAGATTAAAATGATTTGTAGCTCTCTACAGATAAAGTGCACTATGTACCTGATATTTTCTGTACAAGTTTTATTTGTACTCTAATGGTATTACACCTATAAAAAGGCAGAATTATTTATATTAACAGTGGAACAGTAGCACACATTTCTTTCTAACAATATGTTAACCATTGTCTCAGAGATTTTTAAAAGATATTATGCATATGCTCTACAAAATTCCTTATACATTTCTCAACATGTTATCTTTTTGTGGATATTTTAGAGCAAGGATAAATTCACTTAATAACTCTGTGTGCCTTCATTTTAAAAATCTTGACTATTTGTCTCCTGAATAATTGCTGTATTGGTGATTACTTACAAAAACTATTTACAACTCTGCACAGTGAACAGATTGGTAGGAAAAAATTGTATACTAAATAATTTATTTTTTCAATCTCCCAATCTATGATAAATGATTTTGCTTTAAAAACAAACAAGAAACACAAATAGCAGAACACTATAAAATCAGTAGCAAATTTTTTTCTAGAATGAGTCTTTATAAATATAGCTACAGCAAGCATCGTGTTTACAGCTCAGTAAGTTGATTTTTCAGTACACTTACTATACCACAAGTGACAATAAAAGATAGTTAGCTCTACACAATCAACCATGTGCATTGAACCAATACTTACAATGTGATAGTTTAAAGAGAAATATCGTCCATGTAAGTTAAAGGCATTATAAATCCTTTTGTGAGCATATAAAATCTCTTCTATAGAAAATTCCCTAATAACTCTAATACAATGTTTATCATCTATGGGATTTCTTTATATAAACTACACTTCTAAAAAGACCTTTAATTGCAGTGCTACGACTACAGATAGCGCAGGAATTTCGCTATGGTCTGGGTTGTATGGTTCAAAATCCTTTCTACCTGTTGAGTCAGCAGGGACAGGAAGTTATATTCACATATCTCAGGTGGGGCTCTGAGTGGATTCAAAGACACAGTTTAAAGGGGCGGGGGGGAAGTGTGAATGGGAAAATTAGTAAAGTTCTTTCAGTTCTATGTCTTGGCTTGGCAGGGAAGGAAAACCGTGTAAGCAGGTGGGATGCTGGACACCATGAACAGATTCAGAACATTATGAGAACTGAACCGAATTGCTACAAATTGTAAGTGAATCGAGAAACTCTTTGGGATATTTTTGATAGGTAAACTGCTTGGAATAGTAACAACATCCATATATTACCATTCATAATCATATTATGGTTAGCAAAAAGTGAATGCAAAATCATTGATGACTGGATGTGCTGGATAAATACCTTTGAAATTGCTTCACAGGACTTGTCGTTGTCTTCTTCTGTTTGCCTTTCATTCATCATTGAGTGGCCTTTATCAAAATAGATAAGAGAGGGTACCTTCTTATCAAATTATGTGCAGTTACCCTTACAGTAACAAGGGCAAGCTGCAATGTAAGTCTCTGAAACAGTCTTGTTTAGAGTGTAGTACCATTCTTGGAGTCTTGCTGAACACTTATTAATCTTCAGTTGATAGTGCAGGCAAAGGTTTAGAAAGTGATAGGCCATACTGAGATAGAGCAGAGCTCCATCTGCTCCAGTATCCTGCTTGCAACAGCAGTCATTAGCAGGTTCATAACAAAAGATTTAAGCTGAGGCAAATGTATTTATTTCGAGTAATCTTTCATAGTCTAGTGATGTGTGTCTCAGATGCTTCCAGATGTTGTACCTCTGTATTCAGTAGTCCTGTAGGAGTTTTAGCTCTGTCAGTTTGTCCAGTCCTGTTTTGAACCCATACTAACAGTCATCTTCTACTACGTGATCTGTCATGGGGTTCTACATCTTAACTATATATTATCTTCCCTTTGTTTTGGACTGTGTGTCTGTTATTATGTGTGGTGACCCCCAATACCTGGGTTGGAAAACACAGTGAACACCACATTCATATTCAACCTCTCCACTCATAATTTTGTATTCCTTTATCATTTCCCACTCAGTCATGTATCTTGTAGGCTCAAGAAACCTCATCTATTCAGTTTTTCTTTATATGAACTGTTCATAGCTTTTCTCAGCATTGCTGACCTTTGCCCTCTGAGAGAAAAGGACTGGAAATAGACATAATATTCAAGATTTGATGTACCATGGATCTACACAGTAATACAATGATATTTTCTCTTCTTCCTCCTATTATTTTTCTAATAGCTTATAACATTCCTTATTTTTACCTCTACTGCACTTAGGTTTTCTTGTCATTTGACTGTATATTACAACTTGAAGAACTCTCTCTTGCCTGATATTTGAGAAGTTCTGAGCATATCATTGCTCAGATGAAACTTTTTTTTTCAGTGTGCCTCACTTTATATTTATCTACACTGAATTTTAGCTTCCTATTTTTGCCCAGTTAGTATCATGAATGTCATTCCTGGAGTTCTTTGCAATTAGCTTTTGTCTTCGCTATCATGATTGATTTGTATTGGTAACAACCCTTGCTACCTCTCATATTTCCATATCAGTTATGCACATAATAGAGAGCATACCTCATGGTCATTCCACTGGTGACTTTCCTGTGTCATGGAAAATTATAATTTATTCTGTGGCTTTTATCCTTCAACTGCTGTTTAATCTTTGTGAAAACTTATTATTCCTTAGCCATTTAGCTTCTTCAAGAATTACTGATGATAAATCATGTTGAAAACTTGGAAATCCAAGTAGACTATAACAAGTAGATTTCCTTTATTCATGTACTGACTTTTTCAAGGAACTCCATCAGGTCTTTGATGTCTTTGATGTGTCTTACAAAAACATGTTGACTCTTTCTCAGTGTATCATATCTATCTACTAAATTCTGCTCCTTATTATAGTTTCTAGCAATTTTCCTGGTGCAGGCATCAGAGTCAATGGTCAGTAGTTCTACAGAGCTTCTTGGAAAAAGGAAAACAGGGGTCGCATTAGCCATGTTCCAGCCTTCTGGTACTTGAAAAGGATCAAGGGAGGGGTTTTACACCACAGCAGTAGCTCATTGTTTTAAGCTCAGTTTTTTCTAGAAGCGTCAGATGGATATATAAATAGGCAGTTATCAGTCAGTCCCTATCATTCTACTCTTCTTCTATCAATCAACTTTGTGTTTCTTTCTTCCTTTTTTTATTCCTTTCTTTTTACTCCTTGCCGTATTGGGCATATGCCTATGTTGCAAGCTTTCCAAAGTAACAAAAGTCCACCTTGATTTCTAACATGTTACATTGAAAACCAGCAAAATTTAAAGAGTTGAGAACAGATGAATCCAAGTAAAAATACCTAAACTCACAATTCTAATAAACAAAAGAAGTGTGAAGATGGAAATCAGCAGACCAAGGCTTATGTCCTGGATATAGACTTAACTATTAAAGCAAAAAATTCTCTGTCAATTTGAGTGTCCCTAATTTGAAACTGGTCCCAGTAAAAACATTATCTTATGCACAATAGTAAATAAGCTTTCAAATCACAGCTGGGGACCTCACATTAGACATGTCACCTTCTCAATACCATTCCAGGAAGATATCACAAGAAAAACAATACACGAGGAAGGGTCTGGCTGAGGTATTGAACTGCTACTGGCTAAAACTTAAGGCCACATGCTGAACATGTAACCTCTCCTGTCTAACTCCTGTCTTCTTACTGCCTTTCCGCAACCTTACCATATTTCTCTTCTTTCCTATTTCTTTGTTTTCTGATTAATAGGATCTGATATATTCAGTCAAAATTATTGTGAACTGTGACCAGAAAAACAACTACGTGCATTGTCATAAATAACCTGACACAGATGCGATTTTGCTTATGGCTGTTGAAGTGAGAAGAGGCTAGTGGCTGCCTCTCAAAAGCAGCAAGGTTGCAACGAGCAGTAAGCATCACAGACACAAACAGCATTTTACTTCTGTCTTTATTAGATTTTCTGCACTCTTCTGTGCATTTGTCTTCAAAGCAGCAGGATTATCTTTCAGCACAAATCCAGTTCATCTCACCTTACTTCTTTGCCTCAAGAAGGACAGTTGTTTTCATCTTTAGCTCTAATACACTGCCAAACTGTTTTTCCCTCTGCAATTTCTCTGAAGTAGTGAGGGAAAGAAAGCAAAAGACATTGTCAAAATGAAGACCAAAATACTTTGTATTTCAAGCTTTAACTGTTTTTCCCATCTTTCGCTGTACCTCTAACAAGAACCTAGCCAGCTGGGACCTGTATTCAAAACCCTGAATCTTGTTTAACAGTTCAGTGTTGTTCAGTGACAAGGTTGTCTTTGCATCTCTGTGTGACAACGTGGGCCCAAGTGTTCCATCAAAGTCTACACAGTTTCTCACACTCTTGTTTATTCTGGGCAGGCATCCCACTTCATTGTGATGAAACAAACATTTAGAGGCCAACTGCCTTCAGTAGCTGCTGCTGGTTTAGATTTGACTCTGCCCCCCATTTAGAACAGAAGCTATGAAAATAGGAAGCAATAGTCTATGAAGAAAATGTGCCCTTGAGGTGGCCTAGATTTCACATCCTGAAGCACCCTGAAGCGTACTCTGATAGTAAATGTAATAAATAAGTAGAAAAATAGACCAAGCCTTCAGTCTGACAGCTCTGTTTCTAGAATGTGAGCGTGGGATCCAGGGAGACTCTTTCTAGGAAAGGACATGTTTTACAGTTGTTAAAGTTGTATTTTGACTGGTAAGAATAGCTAGCCTTTAACCATATTTATCCTTTGTATTCCCCATATGCCAGATTGATGTTGGACCGCCATTTTGTGGGTTTTGTAGAAAGGTTTCTCAGTGAACTCACAACCTAATTAAGGAAAGACAAGCCAGAATCATACATATAACAAACAGAAACAGGAGGAGAGGGAGGATGAAAGAAACCACAGCAAGAGCATGTTTTTTGTACCACTAGACTTATTTAAATTCTGAGATAAAAGGCAGCTTATGTGCTGGAGTGAGTGTAAGCAGCTGTTCTGCTAATTGTACTTCTTCCCATGTGAGCTTGTGCTTACAGTATTGCATTGGAAACACAAGAGGTAGAAGCAGGAATATCAGAGAAAATACTTTTTTTCTGTTCTTTCATCCCTTTTAAAGAAGAATCTTCAGTAAATAGTCGCAAAGTGCTTTGCCATTTCTTTCAGTGACAGAAAGAAAGACAGGATCTAAACCTAGATGGTCAAAGAAAGCATGTGCTATTGTTTTGTTGAATGTTTTCTCTGTCCAATGTTTATATATTATAGGATATAGAATTTAATATTTTACAGGGATTTTTTTCCTCCTCAGCTGGGATTTTCATAGACCTGTACTGATCTGTATCATGATAGTAATTCACAACTATAAATGTATTTGTTTTTAAAGCCCTGTGATACAGAAAAATTCTCCATTTTATGGATGGAGAACAGATATAGACAGCGGACAAATGGGCTGCTCAGTCTCAGAGGAAGTCTGGATACACTCAGGAGACCCTGGTTCTTAAAATTGCTGCCCTAACCACTTGTCCATTGGTATTTTTCTTGTGCATATGATGAATACAAGCATAAAAATGGCTGAACTCGACCAAACCCTATTTGGTTGCCTTTACCGTATGCAGCAGTAGGCAGTATGTAGAGTTGCATCTCCTGAATACTTTCACAGTTTGGGGCTGTTTGTGGCTCAAGGTATTTGTGGGTTTGAGCCACAGAAGGTGTCTTTGTATTTGATACTACTCAGTGGAGTTTTCTTCCAAAAGGTAGTCTAATCAACCTTCAAGCATTTGAAATACCCTATAGAGATGAATTATTACAAATTTAAATGTACATTTTGTTTTGGACCAGGTACCTTTAGTTTTATCTAATACTCACTAGTTCTTGCTCTGGAAAATAATGTGAACAGTAATTTCATATTCACTTTTTCTAAGGCAGTTATAATTCTATTAATAACAATAATATGCCTCCTTGGTTGACCCTTTTCCGGTTAGACTTCTTGTCTTTGTGATCATACATAAGCCATTACTGTTGCTCTTATCTGTTCCTGCTCCAGTCCAGCTATATCCTTCTTGAGACAGGGAGATCAGAACTGCATTCAGTATGCATGATGTGGCCACATTATGGGTTTATATTGTTAGTTTATGCTGGTTTATGCTCCATTTCTGTCCTAATAATCCCTATTAGTCTGTTTGGGGTTTTTTTCTCAAATAATGCAAATACAGGAGATACAAGCAAACAAACAAGCAAGCAATCCCCACCCCAAGTTTTTGGATTCTTTTTTCATTAAAAAGCATTCATGATACTTTGAATATCTGATACCTCCCCCCCCCCCCCCCCTTGAATTGCTATGTAGGAACTAGAATTTTCTCATCAAGAAAAATGAAAGTTTTTTTTCTAAGTTAGAACAACAAAGGACATAGGGTAATTTCCTAAGAAAGAGATTTCAAAACACCTATTTCTTTCTAGAATCTCTCATCCATCCTCCTGCATAGTCACTGAGGTGAACTGGACACAAGCCTGTAGCTTAGACCAGGCAAATTTTTAGAGCATGAAAAGGAAAGAAAATCAGATTAGTGTGCATTAGAAACCTCCACTGAAATTGTCTTGTTCTGGTAAAGCACTTAGTTTTTAACATTCTTTATTTTCTAAAAGAAAATATTGGCAGGGAAAATGCTACACTTTTTTTTTTTTAACTGAGGAGTGTAAAATTATTTAAGTACATTTTCTAATGCTCTGTTTGCTAAGTGAAACCTCCCAATAACGTGTAACATAGACTAGACTAGACTAGACTAGAATAATTGAGTTGGAAAGAACCTATAATGATCATCTAGTCCAACTGCCTGACCAATTCAGGGCTGACAAAAAGTTAAAGCATGTTCTTAAGGGCATTGTCCAGATGCCTCTTAAACACTGGCAGGCTTGGGACATGGACCACCTCTCCAGGAAGCCTGTTCCATTTGTTTGACCACCCTCTCAGTAAAGAAATGCTTCCTCATGTCCAGTCTAAACCTCCCCTGATGCAGCTTTGAACCATTCCCATTCATCCCATCAGTGGATCCCAGAGAGAAGAGCTCAGCACCTCCCTCTCCCCTTCCTCTCCTCAGGAAGCTGGAGAGAGCAATGAGGCCGCCCCTCAGCCTCCTTTTCTCCAAACTAGACAAGCCCAAAGTCCTCAGCCGCTCCTCATAGGACATTCCTTCTAGACCTTTCACCAGCCTTGTTTCCCTCCTCTGGACACATTCAAGTACTTTAACATCCTTCTTAAATTGTGGGGCCCAGAACTGCAGCGAGGCTGCATCAACACTAAATACATGTCAATGCCAAAAACATATCAACATTGATTTAAGGAGTAGGACCTAAACCGCAAAAAACTCAAAAGACCTTGCCTCTCTGGTGCGATGCAGGAAATACATAAGCTAATGCCAGAAGAGCTGGTTCAGGAACCAGAATAGAGTTGCTCCTGATCAGTTATGTTACCCATATGTTGTCCTGACCTATACCTACCGTAAGGTGATAACTAGTATTTGTGCGCCTACCAGCTAACTAAAGGCCAGCTGAGGGTCTCTACGCCAGGATGCATCATGATGCTTTGTATCTTTCTGAACTTCCAAAAACAGAGCTAAGAACATGTACTACTACGTTCATTTAGCTGCTTGTCTTTGGTTTGTTTTTATTCCCCTTGTGCATTCAGCTCTTTGGTCTGCCACATATTCAAGAAAAGTTTTTTGATATTATTTAACTTTTATTTACTTTTTTAGTCACAAGGGTAAGGAATGAAAAAAAGATTATGCCTTTATGTCTGTATAGCACCTGGCACTGAGGACATTTCCAGGGAACAGAGCAGCTTATTGCAATTAATACAACTGTTCCTGCTACTTACCCCCTGTGTGCCCATTAAAGCCTTTGTTTTTCCTCCTCATCCGCATCGTTTCCTATATAAAGTGCATAACAATGACTGTCCCCCACAGTTAGTGGTTTAGAATCTCTTTGAGATAATCTGATGAAAGGTGAAACTGAAGAAGAAAGGGTTGGTATTATTAGCAGTAATGTTGCAATTAGTTCAATATCATTGCTATGAAAGAGAGCTTTAAATTTTTCTTGCAGTAGGAGTTGCACTTCCATACAGATACAAATGAAGTGCAACTGTTCTGGTCTGTGCCAATTGTGTGCGTCGCATCAAATGAACAGAGGAAACACAATAAACATCATCTGGATGCTATTTTGGGAAAACGCTCACTTTCTCAAACACTAGATTATTACCAAAATGTCACCTACTGTAACTATTTCTCTAAATAATTTTTTGCAAAGACTTTTAGTAAAAGTTAACCATGTTCTGCACCTCGTTATTCTGAGATAATTGTTACCAAACTATGAAGAAATTGGCTAATTGATCTTTGTCGTGGTTTAACCCCAGCCAGCAATTAAGCACCACGCAGCCACTCACTCACTCCCCCCACCCAGTGGGATAGGGGAGAGAATCGGAAGGAAAAAGGTAAAACTCGTGGGTTGAGATAAGAACAGTTTAATAGAACAGAAAAGGAAGAAACTGATAATAATAACAACAATAAAATGACAATTATAATAAAAGGATTGGAATATACAAAACAAGTGATGTACAATGCAATTGCTCACCACTCACCGACCAACGCCCAGTTAGTTCCCGAGCAGCGATCCGTCCCTCCTGGCCAGCTCCCCCCAGTTTATATACTGGGCATGACGTCACATGGTATGGAATACCCCTTTGGCCAGTTTGGGTCAGCTGCCCTGGCTGTGTCCTCTCCCAACTTCTTGTGCCCCTCCAGCTTTCTTGCTGGCTGGGCATGAGAAGCTGAAAAATCCTTGACTTTAGACTAAACACTACTTAGCAACAACTGAAAACATCAGTGTGTTATCAACATTCTTCTGAATCCAACATTCTTCTCATACTGAATCCAAGCCATAGCACTATGCCAGCAGCTAGAAAGAAGATTAACTCTATCCCAGCCGAAACCAGGACAATCTTAAAACAAAAATGCCAATATTCTATGCAATATTAGTTCTCATTCATTTATACATGCACATAACTTGGTAAATTCTGTTATGGCCTAAATTTATAGTATGCTAATAATTAAGTGTAATGAGTTTTTATTTTAAGGTAATGCTATACTTTTATTCTACACATTTTACATGTATGAATATTGTTCAATATAGTCAGTATGCATGACTAATTTTTGCCAAGCAGCAAGTCAGACAGAATATCTAATGAATGGAAATGTTTTTCTTTATCCTGCATCTTGATAAAAGCTCTTTATGATGCAGATCATCAGCCTAGCTGCAATTAATGATGGGAGTCTGTGAGAACAGCTTCTATGCTAGCAAAACTTGTTGAAATTTGGAAATATTTTTGGTAGTTTTTAATCTAACTGGCAAAGATGAAGTAAGGAAAAAAAAGATCCACAAACAAAACCTACATATCTCCTGGGGCATTTCAACCTGATCTTCTACTGCAGCCTTCTGCCCAAATAGTATCACTGCATGGAAATATGTTGAATGCTTCTATATTTTGCTGGATTCTAGTACCAGAGTTAACAAATGTTGTTACCTGACTGGCAGTACTTGAGGAAAATTCAGTAATCAATGTATTTTTGTAATCTAGTTCAGCTGATACCAGGCACACAGGGAACTATTAGAAGTACATGAAATTTGCTGTGAGGAGTTAAGTACAGTGAATTATTGAAATTAAAAATCTAAAATTAAAAAAAATAAAAGTCTTGAATTACTGAAAAACATCTCTAATGCTGTGTGATAGAAGGTCTTTCTTCAAGGTGCTTGATGATGTTTGCTTTCTCTGTGAGTAACACAGCATTAGCCTTCTATCTCCATCCTTAATGCTGACTTTGGGTTCTTTCTCTTCTTTGGAAATCATCATTAATCACAGCCCAGGTAGGCATATACAAGCTTATTTCAGGCTACCAGTAAGCAATTTAAGTGCAATAATAGAGTTCAGTGTGAGCTTCACAAACCCTCCCAGCCCTGCGGGATAGTTAGTAGTTGACTGAGGTTCATACTTTTACAGGGAGATTGATATAGGGATCAAATTTGAAAGGTTTTTACTCTATACAGATAATTATTTGCCACTTCCACAAAAAAGTCTCTGCAACTTTTTGTTTGTAGGACTGTGATGAAGGAGGGAAAGCCTGTAACTGTGAAGGGGATAGTTAGTTAATAGTCAAATATGTATCAGTAGTTCACATAGGCCATAGAAAAAGCTGGTAATTGGCTTATTCTGAGTATATCTCATCCAACTCCATCTTCCCAGATCATAGTCTTGGGCTATGAGTGGTTGATTGTATCTCCCCTGGGTCCTGGCCAGCCTTGCTCTCCTACATGTGATGAGTTGTCAGTGAGTCTTTGCTAGCCAAGGTCAACAGCACATCCAGATGATGATTTCCAAAACTATCATAACATGTCCTGGTTTTGAAAATCAGCCATCTAAACAGTGACAAATGAGAGCCCATCACTTTTCCTGGCTGAAGTGTCTTCTGACAGACCTCATCCTTCATTTTGTGGTCAAAGCACATTTCCATCTATGTGGAACAATCTGTTGCTGAAATAAATGTAATCAGCTGCCCAATGAACTCTGTGAAAAAAATAAATTTATTTCATCACAGTTAAGTCACAAAATAGAAATTTGCTTGGATTCTGTCATCCTGTCAAACAAGCATAATGAATACAGCCACTCTGTCACTTTGTGTCCGTGAAGCAGATTGAGGTATTATACTATAAACATAGTGCAAAAACTGAAAGATTTTTCCCCTTCTGACATGGTAGATATTAATGAAGGTCATTCTGGGGGTAATGTGTGAATCTGACAAGTAATACCCAGAAAGACTTTTTTTTATTGATTGTACAGAGTATAAATAAGTAGTGTAGTATATATCTTCAGGTTAGCAGCTTATATAACATGGTATCTAAATGCAGTATGTTTCACCCAAATTCTCAAATTTTTTTTTTTGCCACATATTTAAAATACCAGTTTAGTCAGGGTTGCAGGCATGATTTTGAGTGGATTATAGGAAGTCTTTGCTTAAGCTTGTCAAGCATGTTATTTCATGACACTAACACAAATACTTGGAGTGGATCAGAGGTTCATCAAAGAATGGTATTCATGTTGAAATACTAAAAAAACCTTAGCAGTAATTAGATTTCTAAAAGTTGAAACATTTTAGAAAAATATTAATACAAATTCTGGAAATTATTTTGGAATGTGAGCATTTTGAAGCAGACTTTGAAAGTTAATACTGAAAATTTAAAAATTAAATAAAATCTCCATTGGAATTAAACAAAAAGAACTTCCCTAGAAATCAGTTTCAAGCTTTGAGAAGTCATGTTTAGTTATAAACAAGTCATGTGAAGGATATTACAAGCATCATTTCACACAACGGTGTGTTGTACACATCTATACAAAAGGAAGCCCAAGGTATTTTGTAGTTGCATCTGAAGCTGGAATCATATTTCTGTAGCTAGATCTTAGAACAGGATCACAATCTTCTCACTAAAAATCCTAAAGACTTTTTTTTGTTTATTTTTGAACACTAACCACATCAATGAACCAGTCATGACTGGAATAATTTCAGACTGTAGAATTTTTAAATAATATATTTAGGATATGACTAGTAAGCAGAGTTTTAAAAAATAGATCTAAAACATCTCTTTCTCTCTGTCTTTAATTAAACTTGTAAAAATGTGAAATAATGAGAATACAAAAATCTAAAAGGAATTGTCTGGTATAAGATCAGCTGCATTAGTATTAGGGAGAGAGAGACTTCTGTTTTAAAAGACATGACTTACACAGAAAACTGCAAAATGCTCCTCTAGTTTGGTGCAGGTAAGCCTCAGAATTAGGATTATGTTTTCCAGTGGAAATCTAAAAGCACGTGCTGTAACTACGAGTAACTGATACATTTTCTTATTAGTTTAGCTAAAGCTTTGCTAGCGTGATCAAGGAAGTTCCATTAAGCATTTTAATTAACTCGGGATTCAAAAGGATTTGAGGATTTTCAGCATTAGTCTACCTCCCTGTTCCTGTAGAAACAGCATCTTTTATCACGCTCATTCTGTAAAAAGGAAGAAGATCTAATCCCTCTAGAATTTTCTTCTTCGCTTATCATGAGTATTAACATGTTCTTTAGAATTATATGACTCCATCTCATTTTCAGAGACATGTTGAAAGCAGGTAAGAAAATTAAGGCACTTCACTGCTTATGTAGGTGGTTATACTGCAACAAGTACATATTAGTAATACTAATTTGTATTACAGTAGCACCTAGAAGCCCTTTCTGAAATTAGCGCCTTACTGTGCTGAGCATGGTACTAACTACACAAGATGGCTTTTCCCCTTAGGAGCCTGCAGTCTTAACATGTAAGACTGACAAAGGCTAGAAGAAACCAAGAATTAATTCACCAAATCTCACAGATGGAAAACTGTAGCACAGAGAGGTTTAGGGTTTTTTTTTCCTGACAAAGTTTTGCCACTATGATTTAAGGTATAAATTTCAACTGAGATAGCTTAACCAATAACCAGTATAAAATCTCTGTGAACAGTCATAATAAAACAACTTGCTTATTTCAGCTTAGTGGAAATCATTTGGGAAAAGATTTACCTAAACCCAAATAAGCCACTCTTATTCCTAAAGCATAAGGTCCACACTATCTTTCGCATTCACCTAAAATCCATTTTAATGATACAATTCCCATGAATGCATGCCTTAAATAACTTGTAAGTAGTCTCATAAAAAATCTGAAGGCACAGCTGTGACTTTGACCTGAGAAGGCCTGTTGTTGGGTTTATTGTGTTGGTCAGAAGGCCTTCTTTTTCTCTATATATCCCTACTTCAGTATCAAGATAACTTTTTGAATTTAAACCCCAATCTCTCCCTCAGCTGAAACAAAGTGTCAAAAAATACTGCCCAATGCACTTGTCTGTTCATTGCTTAACATCTTATGTGACACCCTTCCAGACTCTCATCTGAACTGCCAATTAATTTATTTCAACTTCTCATTAACTTTATAGGGGTGAACGCAATAGGATTGATTTCAATTGAACTGCTGGCACAGTAAATGCTTAAGCCACTTAAGCATGAGTAAAGATGTGTTCAGAGTCTGGTGTAAACTTAGAACTGAGCACAACTTACAGCTTCTTTCTAGGGTAGATTGCCAATATTTTAATTTAAAGCTTTTTCTTCAATCCAGGCAGAAAAAACAACCCCCAAAACCCCATCAACCAACCCAAAAAAGCCAGCACCAACAAAATGCTTCTGAAGGATTAGAAATATCCAAGAAATTGTGTGCATTTGTTTGATTTTATGACACATTAAGTTGTACAATTGTAATTGTCTCTTTTTTTAAATAAGGCACCAGTAGTCCTGTGAGAGATCCCAGAATGCTAGAAGCACTGGAGCAAGTCTGCAGATACTACAATCCCAATAAAGCAGTGGGCCACAAAAGAAAAAAATTGCCTTTAAAATGGCACTAATGCAAAATGGATTTGATGTTGAGCCAAGGCAAAAATGACCAATTTTCTCAACTGGAAGTTGACAAACATCATTAAAAGCAAGATTTGCATCAAAAGATTTTAATTGTACATAATCTGTGCTTTCTATCAGAGAAAAAAATATTAAGGGAAGAGTTCTACTGCTGCTGAAAGAACATTGATTATCTTGGCAATAGTATAACATGTTGACCTTGTGTAAGCTACTAATTAGAAATGTGACATTTGATTTGAGTGTTAGAGTGATATACGACCAAGATTTTGTAAGTGACTACTGCTTTTACATGCCTCCAAACAGAAGGAGGGTCTCTCTCTTCAGCATATTCTCTGATACTCTGAAGAGGTATTCCATTAGATAAGCACTAGATATCTTTAATATCTAGGTTGATATGTACAATCAAAAAAGTGAAACTTACAGTTTTAAAAGTACACTCATAATTGTCTTGTTTTTACCTCAGTTAGAGGCATTTCATATTTTAGATCTAGTTGTGTGGGGTTCAGACTTTGCACATGACCTCACTAAAATTTGATTTCACTAGTACTTTCAAGTTACTATTGTTGCTGTTTTAGGCAGAACTTCTCTGATCTTCTTGCAGTGTGTGCAGATGCCATCAACAGCTGCACAGATTTTAATATGTTTTTAAAAACCAATTTAGATTATAATTTGGACAAGAATACAAGACAGTTACCTACTGTAGATCTTACCATATAGAAGATGGAACACGAGAGAGGCTCGTAGTACAGTCCAGAGAGATTTTGTTAAATCACCAAAAAGGAAGCTGCTCAGACTTTGCTAAACTAGCCCTGGAATGTTTCAAAGTTTTTCCATTATATGCAGTTACAATTTCAGTCCTTCTCCTGATAACTGTTGCTTGCCCATCTCTGGTTTTGGCTGAATTGTCTTTCCTGGTCTTTTCAGTTTCTTCTCTGTTTGCAATATTCTGTGTTTCTCTCTCCTTTTTTCTGGGTATTTGTTCCCAACTGGCTAAAAAGAAGAGGAAAGGGCAAAAAATTACTATTTCTCCCTTATTAATTTTACCTACTTTAAAAGATTTTTTTTTAGGATTTCCAAAAAGTAAGGTATATTCAGATACCAATCTTCTTTTTACTTGCAAATTTTTTATTGCATTCTGATTATCTCGTTACCCTTTCTTCTCTCTCAATCTGCGCCTGTTCCAGTAATTGCTCTGTCTTCCCCTTCATATTTCCATGCTTTACATTCTAGTCTATATGATTTTTCTCTTACATGTTATGTATCTATATGAATTACCACTGTATTTAGGGAACCCTTTTAACTTCTGTTTCAGAAAGAATTCTAGTTAAAACAAGTACCTATGAGTTGTGTCTGAATGTTTGAATGGCTGTGTTGTGATGAACTGAGAAAAAGTATTCTAAAAAAGGAAGATTGTGCTTTGGCTGATATATTGCTTGCAAATCACCATGTGTTGTCCAAATGACTGATCTGTGCAATTTTGTGTTCAGGCAAAATGCACATATAGTTTAATAAGAGCTTCAAAGGAGTCTGGGTTGGAGGATATAGACCCATGATAATAACAATATTTACGGGAATACAGACAAGTTCTGCATTTCTTTTGTCTGCTACATATAGGCGTAGAGATTTAGAAATGTAAGCGACAATTCACGGACAATAAAGTTTATCAACATATGCCAGATCTTTCTTAGAAGACTTATTTAAAACTGCTAATGGATAGGAATCATGCCTTCTTCCCAGCAAAAGCTCTAGAAATTGTAGCAGTCATTTATAAACATTGTTTTGGGAAAATTACCTCGTCTCTCACAGGATTTTGGGGCTATGTAGTAGTGCATGTGTGTGGAGGGGGGTGGCTTTCTTTCTCTCTTGTCTTTTTCAGCAAGGAAATACACGTAGAGGACAAATCAACAAATGTGCATCCCCCCACTCAGTAACACTTTCTTGAGTTTAAGACCATTGTGTGTACAGTTCAGCCAACAGACAGAGCCAGCAGCGTGCCAGTGCCTTATCTCTCTGCTAAGCTCATCCAGGGTGTTTGATGAAGTGCACTCAAAAAGAAAGAACAGTGAAGATAATGAAGTGCTTCCACCCTTTAAGTTTTGCAAATCCCTTGCCATGGGACTGTGGAAACTGAAAAGAGAAATCTGCCGTCCCCCCTCCCTCCTTTTGTTTCTTTAGTGAAGATATTTTCATTTCCCTGTGGAAAAGAGGGATAGTTTTATATCTGGATCCAGCGTGAAATATTTACTGATTTTTCAAATTAAAGGTTTCTGTGTTGGCAAGTCCAGAAAACCATACATCTGTCCTTCATTAAAAAAATACTGTAAACTCAATGAATTAAAGATGCCGATTGTTCCTAAAACACCCTGTAAATGTTTCTTTGCAAACATGCATATAAAATGGTGCCAGGTGTAGGATGAAAGGCAGCGTTGCTGCTTGATCTTGGCAGTCAGCATTAGAATAATGTACAGCTCAATAGCACATTAACATTTTCAAAGACTATGATTTCTATTTCTTATCATAACAAAAAGAAACCCAAAACATAAAAACATATAACAAAGGAAGACAAGGTGCAGAGACAATATTAGTTAATTTATCAACTACCTGAAATGCTAAGTGGAGCTGAGTTAAACTTTTAGAAACATAAATCACATCTGTCAGACTTAAGTAAATCTCTGCAAACATTTGCTTTCCTTTAAGCTTCAATTTTAATTTAAAAAATGTTTCTGATGGTGATCATCTCTTTGATAGATGATGTAGGGCATGATTTGTAAGTACATTTTGCAGTGATCTGAATATTTGTACTTGAGATACTGCAGCATGGATAAAAGAAAAGTGAGGTAGAGCAGAGAGCAACAATATTGCCTGTATTCTCTGTCAAAGCTGTCATCATTTGGCACTGGCGCTTGCACTGTTCTTTCAGTCCCTGGCAGCTGCTGTTCATAACACAACTCCAGCTGAGAAGATTGATACCAACCTTCAATTAAATAAAATAACTTTCTTTGTGAAAAATGGTTGGAACATACTTAATCATGAAAGGGGAAACATCTAGACTGTGTGTCATGCTCATGATGTTGAAAAATGGGCCATGTTGTGCAAAACCTATATGAATGTTCTTTATGTTTTTTTTTCAGTTGGATCTGATATAGAAGCTAGGGTTGCATATCAGGACTTGCAATCACACTTTTAAGCATTAACTTAGCTTGTGGTCCAAAAGAATTTCAGGATTTTATTAAGTTGTTTCTGTGAAAGTTGCCTGGAAATCAAAGTCAAGTGGAAAGTAAAGTAAGTGAGACAGTAACCCAGATGTTCCATATTACGTTTTCTATCAGTAAATACTGTCAATATATTCTGCTGTACTGTGTTGGGTAAATAATATTATTGGCAATTTATTTACTTTCAATAATCTAAAATAATGGGATTTCCATTAGAGGGAGAGAGTTAATAAAGATTTAAGTAATAAGATCATAAAAATCACAGAAAAAGTTAGAATATATAACTGAATATCCAGCAGATGGAGCTTCTTACCTCTAAAATGTTTCATTTTATCAGAGTAAATTTAACTTTAATGTGGCTGTTAAGATGTGGTCTAAAACTAAATATAAAAATTACAGCAAAGCTTGTATCAAAGCCAACTAAGACAGTGGCATGATTAAAAAGCTTAAGTTGTTTTTCAAAGTGCTTGTTACCTGCTGTCCGTCCGTTAGCAAGGCAGCTAATAATGCAAAAATAAAGTATTTATAATTAGGAAATACTAGACAAATGGACATTAGCATAGTTTTCCCTCTGTTTTTTGGGTTTCTTTATAATTAGCTTTGTACATTCAAAGGACAAGCAGTAATTCATATTAATTTCCGCTGATTTTAGCACCAGAGAGCACCAAGTCATATTTACTGAGATTTCAGAAAGATATAATGAATACCGAGTTGAATATAAGTTAGAGAAATGTTTTCAGATACTCTGCATGGAATTAATTAGCCTTGATTTCTGGTGAGGAGATACTGAAGAGAGAAAAGAGATGATGTCAATGAAAATTTTGTGAAATGTGATTGTAATTTGAAATTAGTATTTTTGAGGAAAACTTGAGACAACTTAAGAACAGGTTAATATGTCTGTATTTCTACTGTAGAATGGTATTTGAACTAGCCTTTAGTTTTGATGAAGGATGACATTTACCCTGTTTGTTATGTATAGCCTGTTTTTTCAGAAAGCTCCAACAGTGGCATTATGGTAGAAAGCTTACTTGGAGGAGAAATAAATGTTTTTGGAAAGATGGGCTCTGCAAACCAAGGGAAGGCAGTTATTGCACCTTCTTATTTATATTCTAGGGGCATATTCAATCATTTCCTCTGCAGTATTTTGGATTCAGCTTCTGATGCTTGAAAAGATACCTAAACCTCAGCCTGTGTTAACTGAATTCTACCTGGGGTAGGCGTAAGGCTGATGACCTTGTACCAAGTGTCAGTCAGACCTAGGTATTGGTAGGTATTAAAGACCTCTTAAGCAATAACAGAGTTCATTAAGAGTGGCAAGAACTCAGTGGACTGTGACTGTGATCTGTGAAAAGTAAAGGTTAGGTGTGATTTTGGTGGTGGTTTATTCGTAAATGATTTAAAAAGAAAAAGCAGTGAAAAGGTTTACATTGCTGCTGTGATTTTGCATTAATATTACACAAGTATCTATGAAATCTGGTACATTTGGAATAGCACTGTATACAATTCAAGGTCTAACTGCATTTAATCCTGAGTACCTTAGGATTTCTGCATATATCAGCCAAGCTTTCATTCTGTTTTACTCAGAAAGATAGAAGTCACAGGACAGATCTTGAGACTCTTCTTGACAACCCAGATTTGCACTGGAAAACTGGAGAGAGGCAGGGGCTATTAGCTTGGATGTAGCGTGCCTTTAAATCTTGTGAAACAGAGCAGATTCAGTCCAATTCAGATAAGCAAAGTGACTTTCGGACTGTGGCCATCAACATAGATGTGTCCTAACCTGTTTCTGGCTTTTAAGCCATTTATTGCATATTTACAGGCTGGAAGCCCAGAGAAGGGGGGAGACATCCCATTTGGTGATGGGATGACTTATGAATGATTTCATTAAATAATGACAAATGTTCTCTGACTTTGCCCCCCTTGCCCAAGTTTCTTGTCAACATGTTCATGCCCATGCAAGCACAGTGTGTTTTCACCCAGGCGCACAAAACTGCTACAGATTTAAAAATGCATTAAAAATGCAGATTTTCTTTAGGACTCCATTTCATGAACATGATTCTATTTGCATTAATTCACATCTGATCATTACTGCCTTTAATGTTCCTTTTTGGACATCTAAATCCCCCCTCAGGAAACAGGAATTGCTCCTGACCCTCAAAGCCACCTCTTCCTTCCCAGAAAGCTGTTCTTCCTTTCTCTAGATAAGACTGTCACCCTTCTCCTCTTCCCATTCTTTGCTTTCTCCATAGACAACTGTTGCTGCATTGATGGAAAACCTATGTTTCAGTAGATCCCCATGGGGCAGACAAGCACCTTGAGGAAATCCCCTGTGGGTTTCTGTTCTCGGTGCGAGGCCAGGCAAACGCAGAGGGAGGCTGTGCTTGCTGAGCTCCCCCCAGCAGAGGCCAGGAGAAGATGCTGCGAAGAGTCTTCCTTGTTCTGGCCCTGTTGGATGGACGCGGCAGTAACACGACACAGCGGACAGCATAGGGGTTAGGTTCGGCAAAGAAAGTCGGGCGACTGAAGGGAACACTCTGTTTTGGAGTCTTTTGAGGTCAGCCACAGAGGTACAGATGCTCATGCCAAGCAGTCATGAGCCCTCTCCTCTCTAATTCCTGTGCCTTCGTGGCCCTTTATGTCTGTGTTGGCAGAAATCGACAGAGTAAGTAGCTTTGAAGTTTGCAGAGAAAGATGCAGGCTAGAAAGAAAAGAGAGCTGGACTTGTCAGTTGGAACTGGAAATGCTGTACAAGCTTTCGGGGGTCCCTGAGGCCTCTGCTTTCAAATCAGAGAAAGAACATCTCTACGTGAAAGAATAGGGGCCGGCTGTAGTCCAGAGTGGGAGAATGGGCTCCTAAGGCTCTGCTGAATGAAAAGGAAAATGAAAAGGAGGGAACGCTGCTCAGAAACACTATTTCGTGTGCTGTGGAGTTCAGCTGTCTCCTACCAGTTCAGAGTAGGGGACTGTAGTACGACATGACGGAGGTTAAGGTGAGACCAGAGGGCAAACTGCATAGCCGTAGGCATAAAAGTCTCTGTGTAAATGCTTTGCTCAGGACCCTCCAACATTAGATTCTCAATGGTGGTGATGGCAGGAGAGTGGCTATTCATGCCGTATTGCTGAATGGGGTAGGATGCTTTCAGCAATTTCTCTTAACGTATGTTGAGTTTGCAAAAAGCATCACAAGATGCAAGGGATAGATAGGAAGGAGAGCTGGATGTTAAAGGAACCATTTATTCATATTATTAACTCATAAACCAGCAGAAATGTAATTGCCTAGAAAGCGTGTGACATATTTATTGTTCACATTCTCACTTTGCATAAATCGTCTTTGTTACTTGGTTCAACATAAAAAGTTCTAGATGTTTTGAAAACAATATAGCAAACCACGCAACAGAAAAACTAACCCCGCTGGTGCATGTACTTCAGAAAATATCATTTTATTACCAACATCTGAAAAGGAAAATACAGAAATGGGTCAGCAACCCATTTAAATGACTTTACAGCACACTCAGTGGTGTACTTACTTAGATGAAAGAAATGCAATTAACCTGACTGCTAAACTTAACTGCAGTAGGCCATTTCTTACTTGACAGGAATCTGCATGTGATAGCTAGCTGTATTTTAGTGGTGCAGTAGCACTAGATAACTTTCATTTTATGGAATGGACCTACATTTTATTTGTTTTGGCCTGGTTTGGTTTTTGGAAACCTGCAATTAAAAATAATTATTTCTTAGTATGACTGCAGGTGATATTCAACTGAAAGCAATCCACAGAAAAACAAGCTTGTGATGTTATAAAGGGATCAGAATAATGCAGATATGGTAGTTAAGGTTTAGTGCAAAAATAGTTCAAAGAAAGTAGAATTGTAATTTAAAATAACATCTCATTAGTTGGTTTAATTACTCACTGCCAGCTATAATTGATTTTTAAGGCTGGAAACAGAAACACATAGCACTTCAGAAAAAGAAAGGATTTTTACCTTTAAGGTAAGTTGGACACAAGATGAAGGTTCCTGTGGCAGAGTATAAGATACCAATTACATTTCTTAGCTACTTTGAATTATACTGATGATTCTGTATTTGGAAATTAAGTCAAACAGCTACAATATTGATTGTATCTTTCTGTAGCATTTCCTTAAATTTTCCTTATTAGTAGCAAAAATAATTTAAAAGTAACTATTAAGACTCCTAATTAGACAAGCAGTTTAGTAGGTGATGATTTAATGTGTATTATTCTTCCTTCTCTCCCCACAAACGTTCTGATAGAGGGCTGTCATCATTCCTCTGTCACGCGGTAGCGTGTATATGTAGCTGTCAGAGACTATGGCGCATACAGCCTGCTCCTTGGTAACACAGAACAGAAAGACCATCCCAGTTCCCCAAAACCAGATGAGCAGTCCCCCCAGAAAATGAGTCATAAAGAGAAAACTACCTACTGTTGAGGTTTATTATTCCAGTACGAAATCTATGTTAAATCTTGAATCAGGGTTAGGGACTGCAAGTCCCCATCTATCGGGGGAGAGAATTGTACGGCTTCTTTAGTCAAAACTGCTCTGTGGAAGAGCTCAGCCCTCCCATCCCCAGGTGCTGGCTGCTCCCGTCACACTCGGAGGTGGCCGGTCCGTTGCGTTTGGGCCTGGCAAGATACAGCACCGTGATAACGCTACTGCCTCAGCGCTGTGGCAGCTCCGAGCATTAGCAGAAGTAATGTTTTGGGGCAGCTTGGGAATTTTAAAGCTAAGAAGGAGGACGTCAGCTTTTAATTATTTGTTGTACAAGACTTCAGTTCAAATGTTTAGTTGTTTTCTGATGTGAAAGTAGGTAGTGCTTGGTTTAGGAACAAGCAGCATAAGCCAAGACTGAAGATATAAAGGGACAGGGAGGGTGAGGGTCTTTTCTGAAGACAGAAATAAAGATACTCATTGGCTACCTGTTCTCTCCTTCTCCAGAAGTCACTAAAACATGTATTTAAGCCTTTTTTCTTCTAAATGAAGCACATGAATGTATATTTCTTCTGTTACTTCTGTCACATAATCATCTGTGCTACTTTAAATAATATTCATATCCAGACAAAGCAACAACAGCAAGAATACTTTGAGTTAAAGCTGTCAGTAGTTATTCAATTTATTTACACAGTGAGATATTGGGGGGGTCCTCAGGCACACTGCAGCCTGCATGATTTTTAACAGACACAATGCAGTGACTTAAGCTGTTCTGCCCCAAGTTTAGTGATTCTTGACTCTGTTAAGATGGGGTTTGTGTATCTAGTTATTTTCATTGAAATACTAAGTTTCACATTCAAATAGTCTTCACAGGAATGAAGAGAAATTGCATCTGTATATGGCAATGCACGCAGAAAAAAACCCTTTCCATGTTAAATAGAAGTCTACTTACAACTTTTGCTTTTTATTGTTTTTAATAATTTGAAATATATTCTACTGAATTTTAGAAAGGTTGGACAGGGTTTAAATGCTTGATTTTTCAAGTGGCGGGCATGCAGAAGCATTCATACAGTCCCAGGACTCATATAAGTATTTCTGAATTGCGATCATGATGTATAAACCCAGTACATCATTTAAAGACAAATGTGACTGTGCTTTAAGTAGCATCTTTCCTAATGCACATAGGTATATGCTGGGGTTTCTGCTTCTTTATCCTCAGATTTCTCTGCTTCTGTGTTGGTTCTAGAGATGACCAATTAAAAAAACACTGAAAAGACCCAAATAAAACAAAAAATCCTCCATCACTTTACTAAGAAAATATCTGGCATTTAGGCCTGATGTACACCATGTTAAGTTTGTTTCTGAATAGGCTTTGTTAACTAATTTCTTTCCCCTTCATCCAGAAATCCAGAACACCTTGAAACATTAGTTCTCCTTTTAAATGAAATCTTACACATTCTTTTCATTCCATGTGCTGCAGCTTTCATAAGAATACTAAATATTCTAAGACAGCATGTGAAACCACAGGAATGAACATAACAGTCTATTATTCTCTCATAAGAAAATCTCCCAGACTGAGTCAAACCATGAAACAGTGCTTTGCCAGCTCCAGTTAGATTAAATATCTTGGAGAAAACTACGGAATCAATCTTTTAAGAGGCTTCTTGGAAAATCAAGTGTGGTGGGTTGACCCTGGCTGGATGCCAGGTGCCCACCAAAGCTGCTCTATCACCCCCCCCTTCTCAGCTGGACAGGGGAGAGAAAATACAGTGAAAGGCTCCTGGGTCGAGATGAGGACAGGGAGAGATTACTCACCAATTACCATCACAGGCAAAACAGACTCAACTTGGGGAAGTTAGTTTCATTTATTACTGATCAAATCAGAGTAGGATAATGAGAAAATAAGAACCAAATCTTAAAACACCTTTCCCCCACCCCTCCCTTCTTCCTGGGCTTAACTTTACTCCTGATTTTCTCTACCTCCTCCCCTCCAGCAGCACAGGGGGACGGGAATGGGGGCTGGGGTCGGTTCCTCACACCTTGTCTCTGCTGCTCCTTCCTCCTCAGGGGGAGGACTCCTCACTCTTCCCCTGCTCCAGCGTGGGGTCCCTCCCACGGGAGACAAACATCTCGTATGTGAGTCCTTCCCACAGGCTGCAGTTCTTCACAAACTGTTCCAGCGTGGGTCCCTTCCGCAGGGTGCAGTCCTTCAGGAACAGACTGCTCCAGTGTGGGACCCCCATGGGCCACAGGTCCTGCCTGGACCCTGCTCTGGCATGGGCTCTTCACAGGCTGCAGCTTCCTTCAGGTCATATCCACCTGCTGCAGCGTGGGCTCCTCCATGGGCTGCAGTGTGAATATCTGCACCACCACAGTCCTCCCTGGGCTGCAGGCAGACAGCCTGCCTCACCATGGTCTTCCCCACGGGCTGTAGGGGAATCTCTGCTCCGGCGGCTGGCGCACCTCCTCCTCCTCCTTCTGCACTGACCTGGGGGTCTGCAGGGCTGGTTCTCTCACAGAGGCTCATTCCTCCCTTCCGACTGCAGGGTTTTTTTTGTTGTGCAGCTTCCCCCCCCTTCTTAAATATGTTATCTCAGAAGCGCTACCACCAATACTGATGGGCTCAACCTTGGCCAGTGGTGGGTCTGCCTTGGAACCAGCTGGTATTGGCTCTGTGGGACACAGGGGAAGCTTCTGGCAGCTTCTCACAGAAGCCACCCCAGTAGCCCCTCCCGCTACCAAAACCTTGCCAACCAAACCCAATAGAGTAAGGATAAATTTTATAATCACAGTTTGTCTAGTCCTAAAGGGGTAGGTGCTTTTTTTTCCAGCTGTCTCAGTTGCAGCCAGAGTGTCTCCCTTTAGACATTGAACCTGGTCAACATTCTTGTACTTCCCTTGAACCAGACAGATCACCTCTGAAGGCTTTCTTCCTGAGTTTTCCCATGCGATAAAGTATTTCTCCTAGGGTCATTCCTTCCTTTCATTTTTACAGTGCTTTCTTGGTCTCTCCTGCTTTGGAATACATACATGAAGCTGTTGGAGATTTTACTGGGGAGTTGGGAGTCTGGCTATTCCAATGATATTTGGTTTTTTATTTCATTCCTGTGTTAGTCATTGATTGCCTTAATTAGCTACTGGAGAAGATTAAGGCATTCATACTGGCTAGGTGACTGAGGTACCTAAGGATTCCTGGGCATATTTTATTACTTGGGTTTGCAATGTGGGGTTTTGATTGATATGTAAACTAGTGTAAAGGGTAGTTAAAATGTTCTTGTCAAACATCTTTGAGTTAAAACAGCTTTTTAAAAACTAATATGAAGTAGATGTGGTTCTTTTGAGTCAACATTTTCCCCATGCACTTTGTAAAACAACATCAAAAATCATGGTTTTGCTTAATGTTTAAGTTTGTGCACATTTTTCAAAATCGAAAGTATCAGAACTTAAGGATACCAAGATTTGAGAATCTGCCTTTTCTAAAATTTCTGAGTGGTCATTAGTTTTAACCTTCAAATCTCTAGCTGATTTGGGACTACTCCTTTCAAGAATCTGCCTTTTTTGCACATTCTAAGTGGCTGTAACTGCAACAATAGTGGAGTCCTCAATTTTAATGGAGGAAACATTTTCCAGGAGCAGCCTTGATCATGAAATTAGCTCTTCCCTGGGCCCCCAAATCCTTTGAAAATTTCAAGGCCAAGGTATTTTCTTATGAGTGTGGTGTGAAGATGGGCTTGTTGACTATTTTGATTAATTCCTTGTTGAGTCAGTCTTGGCTGGTAACTGTAGTGATGCTGTCAGTTAAATATTGATTATGTACATAATTATTATCAGACCTGCCTATATGTGGTTGTAGGTGCTTTAAAATGTGGTATATACATCAAAGTAAGGCAATAGGATAATAGAGCACTTTTAGTTAAAATTACATTTGTTTCAAATAATTGAAAACATTACAAATATTCCTAAGCTGTACTTGTAATTTAGATGCATTTACAGTTTTGAATATAATCTTCCTGGTATGTTTCCCTGAAGCAAAAGAGAAAATAAAAGAAAGAAACGAAAAGGAAACTAATTATAGTTGCTTCCTTGCAGCTTTTAGATTCTCTGAGGCACCTTTATGACCAATCATGATACCTCCTCATTTCAGAGTTAATGAGCCAAAAAGATGAAAGTTGCTTCATTTCTTGTTCTTCTACTTCCACCATTGTGATTGTTCCTGTTCTTTAAGTCTTCTAAAGAGCTGAATTAAACAAGACGTAGATTTGGCTGCTGAATTCTCAAAGCAATATTCATATGACAGCTGAATGCATTCTTACTAGTGGCAGCTCTTTATGTAGTTGCTTTTATGTGTGAATTATGTGGAAAACAAAAGCAATGAAAAAAATGGGTTACAGATTCAGTCACCCTAAAACTTGACGGTTAGCTCCTGTCAAACATACATATATATGTGTGTGTGTACATATAATGTTTTAACATAAAATATAAAGATACATATGCACACTGTAATGAGAGAGTTATTAGGTAACATTCCTGCTTCAAGAAAAGGTTATGAATGGAGATGTTTAGAAGCTGCATTACTCCTTTACTCTTAGCTACTAGATAATGCCCTTATAGGTAATTTTAGACAAAATACCTGCCCGGGTGTTAGTTGAGCATTAGTAGAACTTTCCAAAATGTACTACATTATTTTGTTACCAGTTTAAGTGACCCCTGAAATATATATGGTGTTTGGAATATTAGAAGCTAGAAATCGAAAAAATACCCAAACTACCTTTGAAGTCCCTGAGAGAAACAACGTTGAGTGAAGTGGGAAGAGAGAATTTCTTCCTTATCCATCATTCTTCATTTCTGTTAAAGACAGAATATATGTTGTGACCTATATCTGCCCTGGATGTCAGTATCATTCTACCTCAAAAATTCTTTTGCACTGTCAGCCCAATTGGCACGATTATGCAGAACCGAAGGACTGAAAGTAGCAGTAGTTAGCCAGAAATTGGGCTGCAACCTCAAAGATTGTTTTAGGGTGGTACTAGAAACAGAACTAGTGATATTTGGTATTTGCACAGTAGTTTATTTTTATCCAAACTCTGATCTTCTACTTTTTCTACAGCCAAAGCACATGACTGTTCTGCTGGATATGCATAATCTTCTAAACAGAAGATTTCATTTGGGACCTCTCTTACAGCTAAAATTAAGCATTATTTGGGAGACTTAAGCCACCCTTAGCAGAAGAGCTAATTTAGAATGATATTTTTTATTTTGAGAGTTGTAAAGAAATTTTATGAAGGAGTTTTGGAGCAGGACTCAAGTGTGAAAACAGACCAAACAAAGCCCCAGTACCTATTTCTTCAAACCACTTTTTAACTTCCAACTTCACATTCCTGTATTTCCCTCTACCTTCTGAGCAGCAAAGACCAAAATAAATGATAATGGGATAGATTTCCCAGCTGCACCCTATGGAAGAAGTTTAGGCCAGAAATTGATTCTACTTTGTTTTGAAACCAGAATAATCAGAAGCAAACAAGATTAGGCATCAATGAGAAAGAAGGAAATGACCTGACAGAGGCTGCAGTACACTTTGCAGCATCCATTTAAGTTATTCCTTCTCTGGGCCACCCCCCACCCCAATCAAATAACAATTGTCCCAGTTCTTCAGGACAGCAAGTCTGATCATCCTTTTTTTTTCCCAGCAAGCAGTTACTATGTCACTGGTTTTCTAAGTGACCTGGGCAGCTTTCTAGACAAATATATCCTGTGTCTTAAATGGAATTTTTGCTTAGGGGTTAAAAATAAAAGGCAAATCCATGTGAACCATTTAAGCCCCATTATACTGGCTGCAATAAAACATTCTACAGTTCTTCTGGGGTAAAGTTTTCCTGATATGGATAACCAACCTAATTTATTTTTTTACTTCGGTGAAATTTTCTTGTTATTTCTTGTGAATCTCAAGATGATTATAAAATAAGAATTATGAAGCATAATGCATAAAGGTGCTATGCCTTTTGTAGGATTAAGAGACATTTGCTTATATGCATGACTATGTGCTTTGCCTCCAGTTGAGTATAAAAATAAGCATCTCACGAGACAGCAAACCTATTATGATATTTTTTCTGGCAGCCTTGAAGAAACATAATAAGTCAATTTGCATTTTGAAATCTACTGAGAGTAACAATGGATCATTAAGTTCTTCTGAATTCCACCTGGTGGAGCGTGTAGAGGGGTCCCCTGCAATATCATATAGTGACACTTTCATTATCTGAAACTATTTCTGTATGCAGACAAAACTATTCCTGTAATATTACTGTCTTACTGTGTATTGTGTACATGGAAGACTGATTTGCATTGTTATTCTTGGGTCTTTATGGTTCACTAAGGGTTGATGAAGTCACGTGCATGTACGGTGGACCTTAGTGATCTGTATTATTACTCTGATACTATTTTGTGTATGAATATGTAAGGTAATAAGATAACAATTTTTGTATTCCGTAACTTTCTGTATATTTGTGAGAGAATTGTAGTATGGTACCACAAGTAAAAGAGCTTTTATACTCATATTTTAAAATAAATAAGATAAGAATTTAAATTAACTCAAATAATTACTGCATGTTAACTACCAGTAAATTAAACAGGTAGCAGGACAACATTACGTGCCTTTCAGTGTAGTTTTATATATAAAACTGTATTTTCAGGTTCTGTTCTCAACATCTAATTTAAAACTTAGAGAATATAGAGCAAAAAAAAAATCTATTTATTTTTATTTCCTATTGATGTCACTAGCAAAACAAACAAAAAAAAACCAAACAGAAAACTGCACCTGTATTGTACATTTTCAATATATTTATACTGTAGATCAAGAATTACTTTTCTAGAAGCTGTTTGTACTAATGCTGTACTGTGATGCGGGGCTTAAAATCATACCTACCAGGTATCAGCATGGGGATATATTCAAAAGAATCTTGAAAATCTGTCTTCCTGGTAAAACGAGAAAGCCTGGACCCAGAGTGACTGTTAAATCAAACCCCAAGACATATTTGATCTTTTTCTTTCATTATTTTTTCTTCCCCAAAAAGAAACATGGGCATCAACATGCCTTTTAAATATAATTCTACCTCTTTATTTGTTTCAAAGTTTATTTTTAAAGAGTAAGTACACATCTAAATATCTTTATTTACTTTGTTTCTGGTTCTTATTTATTGGTGTGACTGCAGCTATGCATTGAACCATAGTATTCAGGTGATTTTTGCTGTTGCCTTCAGTGGGACTGATCCCGTAAAGCTGCTCAGCCATTTTTATGGGATTCACTCTTGTCCTTATGAAAAGTTTCAAAATGTAGTAATGTTTTCTGATTCCATTCTAAAACAAATGGGGTGGGAAAGGAATGTTTTTTTTTACTTCAGTCCCTCAGACATAGCAAAAATATTTGCTGCTTGAGAAAAACCAAAATAGAATGGATAGAATCAAAGCCTCAGAACTAAGCCCAAGCATGAGTGGTTTTGAGTTAGCAAAACCAAGAGACAGTAACTGATGTTTTTTATCTGAGGGCACATTCTCTGTTTCTTTCTCCTAGGAATCAGCACTTAAATTCACAAATTATTTCAAAACCAGTATTGAAATTTTAAATGGGATACCTTGGGATGCCTTGTAAAATCGGCCTGCATTTTGTTGGACTATAATACCAAGTCTTAAAGATCAATAACTAGAAAGAATTTATTCTTTTTTCTTGCCACTTTACTCAGTGTTGTATTAAAATTGTTTCTCTTTAACGGAGTTCTTCCAAAAACTTAAGTCTGTCTTGCATTCTGTTTCCACATTGTTTGATCTTTCAAGTCTTCAGCTAGCTTTTTTTAACATACTGATGACTGAGTTAATGACTTTATTTCTTTTTTGTCAAATGTACTTGAGTTTTGCATTTATTACTAATTAGAAATCAAATGAATCTCATTAAGGGGGTCTTGTAACCTTTTTCTACAACGAGAAAGGGCCAAGATTTCTCATCTGAAAAACTGTACAACTGACAGCACCTAATGGGTTTGTCAATGTTATTAGAAGTAAATAATAAACATAGAAAATGACTTGACATGAACTTTTGCAAAGGATCTACAATGAGCTTCACAACACAGATCAATATATTTCCAAGAGAGTGACTATTTATTGAAGGCACTAAAAGCTTTAGTGAGAGAACAGAAACATTTTCCTGTTCAGTTAGCCTAGATCCCTTACCAAAATGTGAAATGGAAAAATGATGGCAGATATACAGCATAAACCAAATACATTTTGGTAAAGTGTGTTTTTATTTTCTCTTGCTTAGATAGTAAAGAATATAGGGTTTTATTGGGTTTGCATGGCAAGATTTTGGTAGCGGGGGGCTACAGGGGTGACTTCTGTGAGAAGCTTCTAGAAGTTTCCCACATGTCCGACAGAACCAATGCCAGCGGGCTCTAAGACGGCCCCGCCGCCGGCCAAGGCCGAGCCCATCAGCGATAGCGGTAGTGCTTCTGTGAAAACATATTTAAGAAGGAAAAAAAGTTGCTGGGACATGGAAACAGCTGCTGGCGAGAGGAGTGAGAACATGTGAGAGGAACAGCCCTGCAGACCCCCAGGTCAGTGAAGGAGGAGGGGGAGGAGATGCTCCAGGCGCCAGAGCAAAGATTCCCCTACAGCCCCTGGGGAAGACCATGGTGAGGCAGGCTGTCCCCCTGCAGCCCAGGGAGGTCCACAGTGGAGCAGATCTCCACCTGCAGCCTGGGGAGGACCCCTCGCCAGAGCAGGGGGATGCCCGAAGGAGGCTGTGACCCCGTGAGAAGGCTGCACTGGAGCAGGCTCCTGGCAGGACCTGTAGCCCCTTTGAGAGAGGAGCCCACGCTGGAGCAGGTTTTCTGGCAGGACTTGTGACCCCACGGGGGACCCACACTGGAGCAGGCTGTGCCTGAAGGACTGCAGCCCGTGGGAAGGGACCCACACTGGAGCAGTTTGTGAAGAACTGCAGCCTGTGGGAAGGACTCACGTTGGAGAAGTTCGTGGAGAACTGTCTCCCGTGGGAGGGACCCCACACTGGAGCAGGGGAAGAGTGTGAGGAGTCTTCCCCTGAGGAGGAAGGAGCGGCAGAGACAATGTGTGATGAACGGACTGCAACCCCCATTCCCCATCTCCCTGTGCCGCTGGAGGGGGAGGAGGTGGGGAAAATTGGGAGTGGGATTTATTCCCAGGAAGAAGGGAGGGGTGTGGGGAAGGTGGTTTTAATATTTGGTTTTATTTCTCATTACCCTATTCTGATTCGATTGTTAATAAATTCAAGTAATTTCCCGAAGTCGAGTCTGTTTTGCCTGTGATGCTAATTGGTGAGTGATCTTTCCCTGTCCTTATCTCAACCCACAAGCCTTTCATTAAATTTTCTCTCCCCTGTCCAGTTGAGGAGGGGAGTGATAGAGCAGCTTTGGTGGGCACCTGGCCTCCAGCCAGGATCAACCCATCACAAGGGTAAAACAACTATATTTAAAAAAGCTATTTTGTATTTTTTGCCTGTGTCATTTTAATCTGTGGTCTTTGCGTGTCATTAAACTTGCACTTCTAATTTCTTAAGAGATTGCCTCCTCTTCTATATGATGATATCATCTTTATTTTATTCAGATATTTTCACACATTAGAATATGGTATAGAAAATGAACGCACATTCATTCATGTAGTAGTAAGGTTTGCAAATATTAAAACAGTTGAAGTTCCTTTTTTCCCCCACCTCTACAGTTAATAACATATAGCTTGATAGCTTGAAGCAGTCTATCCTTTTAAAGGGACTAGGAACAGCTGTTCTGTTTTCAGAGCTGGTTAACACACCCAAAACTTTTGGCAGAATCTGGCTCACAGCTTCAGTGGTGATATTGCAAGTAACTTTTAAAATATTTTTCTTCCTATTATGCTTGATCAAAGAATAGATGACTGCAGACTTGGCTTTTAGTATATAGAAAAAAACATTACAATTTTCTGTACGTTGTTTTGCAGATTTAAAGTGTTATATAATTGGTAAGACTAAAATTATTAAGATGATACAGTGTTTAAAGGAAATCAACTACAAAGAAAGATCAAAGAAAAACTCTGGTGTTCTTTGTATATTACAGGATCACTTAGTCTTGTTTTAAAAACCATAAACATACAGCATACGTGATAGATAAATCATACACATATATATCTAATTAAAATTATAGCAATTGCCTATAAGCAAGACAAAACAAGGCTGCTTTATTAGAAAAGTGCTTCAGTTGTTTATAAGCTGTTTACAAGACTGCCAAAATCTTATTGTTTGGGAGAATTTGAAGGCTGATTTTTTTTCCTTAGGCTAGCTTTTTGGAAAGTTTCAGCAAAATGATCAAAAGGTTTCTTCTAATTAGTTTAAGGAAATCACATTGGTTTTCATCTGAAAGAAGACCAAGAATATTGTTCCATTTTAAAGAACTGCATACAGCTTTGCGGCATGGACATGAAAATCAGCAAGCTGTCTTGTTTAGGAGGAAGGGGTGAAATTCTGCTAGTCTGTGAAACTTCTACTTAAGTTGCTACCTCTGAAAACTTCACTTTGTATGTGCCCGGTGGTGGCTTGTGTACTGCTTGCAGGCCCTACAGATACCCTGTACAGAGATAAGCCTGAGTATGAGCCATCCCTAAAAATGGGAACAAAGCAAAATTTGCATCGCAGCTGTTCTCCTCAGGAAATTGTAACAGTGGAATGGGGTATGCAAGTGGCTGCAGTCGTGCTGAAGTAGGAAACGGGAGGATTTGCTTTGTTCTTCATCTTCAGTGGTGCTTGACTAAGAGAAGAGAGGACCTTAAATATGAATGATGAAGGGATGCAATCTCACATTGGTAAAGAAAAGGAGGTGCGCAGGCAGTCTGTGATGGCTGAACACAGCGGATGAGGGCTGATAAAGCTAGTGGGGATGAGCCAAATCTGGATATGTGGTAAAGACAAGTACTTCACAGAAGATGCTGAACTGTGGGTCAGAAAAGAAGGACGGACAAAGATGCATGTATAAATATTGATGAAAAATGTTAATTGTGGCACTATCAAACAATTCCATGCTTCATTTGCAACCTTGTTGGGTTTCCTGTTTGTGTTTGTTTACTATAGAGTGCCCAGCTGCATTTTAGTGGATGAAAAAAATATAAGCTTAGAGAAAGTTTTCTAGTTAAATTTCAGTTCGTACTTTTACACATATCAGTAGGCTTTGGCTCAGAAATGTTTTCACTAGAAGCAAAAGAGTACAGCAGCAAATTTGCACAGTATCTACTTGAAAAGACAACTTGATTCATTGCATTTGTGGTTAAATCTTGAACAATGAAGACAATGAGTCCTATTGGCATTCATATCTTTTGAGAATGTAACTATGCAATGACATGCGTGCACAACAAACTCCATGCACAGGAAAATTTAAACATGGTCACCATAGTACCCATTAAGGTAATCCTGTGTATAGGATGATGTCATCCTGACAGAGTGAGAAAAAAGAGGAATGAAAACACCTCACTGAACTCTTAATACAGGAACAAATAATGATAGTAATGTTGTCCAAAACATGAAACTGTTTTGTCTTCCTTAAAAGACAATTAAATTATTCAATCATAAGATTTAATGCACCCTTGTTTTCCTTAAAATGTCGCACATAGGACAATATAGAGAAGATATCAAAATTTCAAGCTGAATTTTTTGAAACATAAAATTTCAGTTATACATGATCTTGCTGAATTCACATTCTTCTGCCACATTACCCTGATTAAGAGAATGCTTTTCTTGTTCATGTTTGAAGCAACGAGAGATTGCTTCAATTAAAAGTTATTATATGCTCATATTGAAAAAAGAGAAGGAAAATATTCAATCTTATATAATTTATAAATTTTGTTTGTATTAATGACTAATCATTTCTAGAAAGTGAGATTTTGAGGCTTTCTGTTATTGTTTGAGGTTTTACTGGTATCATGTGATGCTAAACCAGTACCCTTATTAAATGTGAGTTTAGATTTTTCTAAAACATATTCAGATTGTTGTGGATCTCATAGTTCATGCAGTATTACTTCTTCCATATATTTTCAAACTGTAAAGTTTTCTTCAAGCCTTATTCTGAATGAAACAAAAGGACCAATAATATCTGACAGGGGTGGCAGTCACAACTGTCCAGGAAGTTCAAATGCTGAGCATCTAATACTTTTTGTGAACTTTTAATTTAACTAAATACTAAAAAAAAGCAATCTACTTTAAGAAATACATACTATTAACAACAACAAAAAAATTACATTGAAGCAGGGAAAATATTTCCAGATATCAGCAGCTCAATCCTTAAAAACAGGACAGCCCCAAAAGAAAATATTAGTATGATGGTGAAAAAATGAGTTTGCTTTAGAGATGGGAGAACTATTTGAAATTAATTGGAGGGAATTATCTTTTAAATATTTATTTTATATTGTCTTTTAGGAATTATCAGGAAGCAAGACTTTATTAAGCTGTGCTTTGTATTCAAAAGTGGGCAAGTTTCCCAGGATTTAGAGGTTTACTGTGATTGTTTAGAGCAGGCTTAACTGATGGCTTATGATGGGATTAATGAAATGGAGAAGAGTTTTATGAAGGTATTCCCCTACCTATTCTCAAAGGGCTGTGAATACTATCACTTATAGACCTCCAGTTAATATCTGTACTGTAGAAAATTAATTTATGTTAAAAATGCCATAGTTAACTATACTTTTCTCTAGCTACTGAATCTCTGGGCAGAGGGGAACATCTGTTTTCTAAAGATGCAAAGATGTTAATCTTTTGTAAAGTTCTGATGCAGGGTTACAGATACTATGCAGTCTTTCTATTATATCATGGGTTTTTATAGACTGTTGCTTGAAAAAAAGAGTAATTAAAACCCTAATGTTTTCAGTAAAACGTTACAACTTTGCCAACAACTCAGCTAAACAAGCTGTCATCTCTATATAGAAAATCTTAACTTTGCTTACCTGTTTTACATTACACAGTGACAGAGTATATCAGTGCTTTGAGAGCACACAAGAGAGATCAGTGTTAGGAAACAACCCCGCAGGCAGGCAGAGCGATGAGCAGCACTGTCACGGTGTCTGGGTAGCGTTGATCTGTCACGCCTGCACTTTGGAGGGTGGGGAGAAGAGCACCTCCCTTCAATCCTTTCAAGCCTTTCTATCTGTATCAAGAAGGCTTGGTAGGGACTAATTAAAAGTTCTAAGTAACCTTTTAAAATAAGTAAAAGGGAACCATAGATGTGCACTTCAGTTATACACAGATGTGAATGAAGAAGGGGAAAAAGTGCTTTCTGAGGCTTCAAAGTCACTTACTATTGGCTTGGAAGCTTTCAACTTGAAGTTTAAAAAGCTTCATGAAGAGGACTTTTTTTTTTTATTTTTACTATGATTAAACTTTCTAAAATATTTTGTAAAAGTTATTTGGTGCTGCAGGTAGGAACTATTGAAATTTACAGGTAGCAAAAATCCTCTAAACTAAAAAAACCCCAATCCCCTCAAACAACATCCCATCCAAACTGAAGGGCCTATGAACACTGAAGATCTGTAATCAGCTGTGTTACTGCATTACACAAGTTGTTCTGATGACACCCCAGTGTAACAATTGCCTGTTTTGAGGAACATGGTGATTATGAAGCATAATTTCAAGAAATATCATAGCTTTGATTTTTGTCAAAGATATTGTCAATGATATTGATGGAGTATATAACAAGGCTATGTTGCATCTATGGGGAGCTATTCAATAACACTGCAGTTCACCGTGTGAGGACTACTTTGTTGTAACTAAATCACTAAGTATAAAGATGAAACCATAGAGATGTGGTTCATCTATAAGCAGCAAGAAGCATGATGGGCTGTTAACCGTATTTTTCTTGTTAATAGTGAAGACATTAATAGTAAGTCCTCTTGTCTTTAGGGAGAATTATGAATGCTTGTATAATCTCCTTACACACCAACAGGACAAACTGTGTCAGTATTTCAGTAAATGTTGCGTTAGACACCTAATGTCTTGGCATTTAAAAAAACCAAACAAAACAGGATGACTGCATAGCAAGATCAGTGGTACTTGGAAAGAGTAGAGAAACAATGAGGGAGCAGCAATGGCATGTGTCTCCAAAGGAATAGATTTGGAGAATGCAAACTTTGCCTGACCAGAGGCAGCATGGTAGGCAATGCTGGTGAGTAAAGTGGTACAAGACTGGAGGCTCATATAGTAAATCTACTTTCAGACATCAGCAAGGAAAACTGAAAGATAGATGGGAAGATTATAAAGCCATAAAAGAAAAAGAAGCAAATGTCAATGGACAGAACATAAAAATATAGTGTGGCATTTCTAGCCTCCTCTTCTTATTTTCTTTAATCTAGGGCAGGGTTGTAAGTCTCAAGGAATATAAAATATAAGAAAAAGAACCTCTGTTAACAGGTGAGAGTTCAGGTTATAAATAAAGGCTGTTGACATGAAGTAAAGCACAAGGAAACATAGCCTAGAAAGACTGAATAGCTGATAGAATTCCACCTGAAAAGATGAATAATAAATGCAAGGATTTTGGATAGCTTTAAAGGAGAATTCTCAATTTTTTTAATAACATTTCAAAATAAGGAGGGTAACACCTCCAGGAACAGCCCAAGCCTGTATAAAGAGATAATTTTCAATTCACTTGGCTAACTATTACAAAATACCCGATTAGTAACCTGAGTGTCATAAAGTCCCAAAGTCCTGTATTCATAGAGTTGCCATGGAATACTCTGTATTGGCATAGAATATGTAGAGTCTCATTTCCTTAGAAGAGAATAATAGCTGCATTATTCTTGTAAATTACGCTAACAACTAGGAACTATCTTGAAAAATATGACCAAATTTGACTCCTATTCCAAGTGCAAGCTGGGCATCTTGCTTTCTCTAATGCATATCAAAGCACACATTGCTATAAAAATCTTACCATAAGCAAGCCCTCCTCTCCATTCTTTTTTCTGTAAAAAGAAGTGAGGGGAAAAAAATCCAAGCCATTACATGATTTCAACACGTGTTCAGGTTCTAAAAAGCAAAGCATGTCAATCTAAGCAAAACTGAACAGAAGCCCAGGAATGAGTAGAGACGTTGCTAAAAAAATTTCCAAGACCAAACTGAACAGATTACTTAATATCTGTTACTATAAGAAGAGCTATACAACAACTGACTTTTTTAGTAGTAAATCAGTAAAATCTGACCCATTGAGAAGTACTAGAGAACTCCCCAGGGTTCTGCATTTAGCCCAGAACTGCAAGACTTTGCTGAGAATTACTGCTTTATTGCTTCGTGATTAGAACGGTGTACAATTTTTGACTCATTAGCAGATTAGAAAATGTGATATGTCTACTTTTTTATCATATTCTTCAGTGTTGTTCAATTACAGCAGTGGTAGGCTGAAGTACATATTCTTGGAGAGTTTAAAAATATAGCACAACTTTCTGCTGGATTTCACTGGAATTTTCCATCAGGGTCAAAAATCAAGATCCTTGTACTGATGCTGTGATTGTTGCTTTTGAATTTGTGATAAAATTAATTAGGATAACCATATTAACAGTTTCTAAAAGCATACCTTGGAGTCCTTCTGCAAAACTAAAATTTTAAAGCAGCTAATCAGCTGAATATTAACCTATATAGATATATGTATGGAAGGAAAAGCCAGTTCATTAAAATCAAGTGTAAGAACTCTGACTTAAGATAGGGTGACATTTTCATATTACAGAGCTTTTTCTACTTTGCTGTACTTCACTTTCCTCAGATAAATAAATACCTATGATCTACTCCTGTCTATCAATGCTGTTAAATTCTATGAACTACAATAAATACCAGTATGGGTAAGCAATTAGTAAGTGCTGTAACCAAAAAAACAACCCAACAACCAAACAAAAAGAGACTGATGTACCATACTGATTTCTTCTTTACTGTCTTCAATAGCTTTCATCTTTCTATACTGTAAATTTCGGTAGGACAGTTGAAGGATATTGGTTGACTTTTGGCATAATTCTGTGTAAAATTCTGGTGGTCCCATTTGTTTCACATGTATGATATTCTAGAAAGTTGATTTTGAAGCTGTTATACTTAGAAAAAGAACTGGATGATGTGGATCAAACTTAGATTCATGTAAAAGTAACAGATGTATGGTATACAGATGCATTATTTGAGATCTTCCAAATAGAAGCTTATGATAACGTATTTTAAATATCCATGCTACTTTGCATGGAAATTGTATTTGCAGTATACCGTCATAGGAGCTATCTCATGAAACTGTTTTGCCGAAAAGTAGATTATAAATTCAAGACCCATGGATTCCCTCAGACTCCAGTTCAATAAGGACATGCCACTGACTTCTGTGGGACTGTCTATGCTTATATTTAGGTATGTTCTGTGAAACCGCTCATGCTTACCTTTAGGTGCACACCTAATTACATGGCCAAGAAAGAAGCACAAAGGACAAATAATGCACTTTTTACTGTGAACAATACAGTGGAAGGACTCACACTGACTTTGTTATTTTTGGGATTAGACTTCATCAACTTTTATGGACAAGAGGGATCATAGTGTGAAAATGTGTCATCGTAAAGCCCTTTTTTTTGACTGAGTTCAGACGAACAATGTTCCCCTGGCTTAAATACAAGCCATGTGTTCTCATATATTAATGATAGAATAGATTTGAGAGACTTAAATATTCTTTTCTTTTACTTTAAGAGTGAGTTACAATACCTGTTTTGTCAGGGAGCATTATTTTACATGCTTATTTTAACATTACATTCCTCTTAAGAAATACAACAATCCAGTTACTTAAATTGTTCTAATATGGGCAACTCAGTCCTAGTGAGGTTTTACACTGCATAAGAATTAAGAAGATTTTCACCATTGGTGATCTCTTTGGACATTTATTTTACCATTCAATTTTTTAATTCTTTGTATTTGGTATAGTAACACCGTCATTTGAGTTGTCGGGGAGATTCCTGATGCAGTCCTGTAGTAGGTCTACATCTTTGTTTTATCCCGCAAAACGATAACAACAGAGAACGATGTGGTGCTTAAGGGGGAAACAAGAAACTGTATCCATTCTTACGTGAGAAAAAATCAAGACAGGAATAGTAATATTAACATTTTACCATTTTATCATTACCAAATTAAGACTTTGGATAAAACGTAAAGTACAGAAAAATGTGTGTTAGTTGTATTTTGCAGGAGCCATGAACATCTTTGAGGATACTCTATTGTATAACAAGATTGGTTGACACCTTTGAAAATCACGTGGTTTACTTGCAATTTAAAAACCATAGTGATTTGCATCGAAACAAATTTGCATGCATTGGTTAAGTTAGGCTACTGTACCTGAATAAAAGTAATTAAATCTTCTTCACAGTCATGAATGAATGTTTCTTGTTTGTCCGTTGTGTACAAGGAAGCAAATTTAATAGGCAAAGGCTGTAAAACTAAGACTTAATCTGGCAGCATTTGGGAAATCACTGGGTATGAGGAAATGCATATGCTGACAATAAATCTAATTCTGCTATCTCACATGACTGTAACAATGCTGGTTTACATTTACATAATACCTCTTATCTAAAAAACAATGTAGGTGAAACCATTGCTGTTACATTTTTTCATAGCTGTTCAAGCTGGTGAAAGCTATTCTCTTCCCTCACAAGAAGCCATAACAAATACATTTTACTAATGTGATACTAAGGGTGAGAGTACAATGCACCCTCAGCCATTAAACACATATTTAACATATATTTAGTCATGTTTTTGTTCCTGCCACAAGCTTAAATTCTGTGTTAGAGGTTGTCCACTTTCTTTGCAGCCCTGCCAGGGAAGGGAGTAGGTGAGGAGACAATAGGGTGTATTTTTGACATCTTCTGCCTATTTATAATTGATGATATCTTAATCAGAGTCCCACAAAACAGATATACGTGTAGTCTACTTTTCCCAATTCATAGTGGAAATCTGATGGATCGTTACAATTGTAATCTCTGTTTTAACAGCAATCAAAATTTTCACCGACTTTTTGTTCAGCATTTGCGTCTTGCTGCACTGTTCCAAGTAAGCATGATGTATAATCTACTTTATTCTTGATCAAATATTAAAAAGGTTCTGAAAAATGCATTAGTGGTGTAGTCTTCCTTAAATCAAAAAGGTAAGTCAATAGTCATCATAAGCTACTGACATCAGAGAGGAACATCTTCCACGCTCTTGGTTTGAGACATCCCATCAATAATATTGAATGTTTCTTTATTCATTAATTTCTGACTATCAGTCTGCAAAATACACTCAGTTGTACCATTTCCTTGATCTACGTTGCTGTGGTGTCATTGTTCTGATACCTGAGACCTGAAAGAAAGCTCTAGGCAGTAGTTCCAACTTTCCAAAAGGGGTTACTGACATTGTGTAGTGATGATAAAATTGTATTTGGAAGTAGTTACTATGCGTACAAAACAGACAATTTCACAATATTCCTACCTCAGCTCAAATGTTTTCATCTAACAAAGCACAGTGAAAGTGCTTTCTGTAAGCAATATGTCTTTTTTACAGCATTGCTATTATCAATGTCCTGGTGTCCAGGATCTCTGATGAAGTGCAGTTTTAAGAAAATCTACCCATTTGAAAAATGATGTGTCAGTATCATCCATTCTCTGAATTTAAGGTCATTAGCTTTGAAAGGTCTACGTCATGACAAAATGCATAGCAATTTAGAATCCAGAAATTCATTTGGTCTAATCAGAGCAACTAAAGTATTAGGCATAGTGGCAGAAAGCTTCTGGAGCTATTTCATAAATCATAGCTGTTAGTCGTATAGGAATTTCTAAATGGTAAGCAAACATGATATCTTGCCAGACTGATCATTTAGACCATTCATGCATGGAATTACTATTAAAGTCAAAGGTAATCTTCCTGAATTGATTTACTAATGACTTCTGGGGTTGAGTCATTGTTGGTTATGAATCAATAGATATTTTTCTGAAAAGCGTATCTGATGAAGAAATATCTTGAAGGTCTTGGTGTTTGCCACTTTTGTCACAAAGAACTCCATGAAAATTAAGCAGCTCTAAGTGTATTTGAAACAGAAAAAGAGATGTCACAGTCTGCCATTATTTTTAGTAGTAACTTGAGTAACACTTATCTAAAACTCACTATGCAAGTTGTTCCAGTTATTTCAGTGTATGCTGTTCAATACAATTTATCACATACCTACGCAATGAAATATATTCCGGAGACAAATTCAAGTAGGTTATAACTACATTACCTACCCACTAAATGTCCAAGCCCAGAGTGAATTCTGCCATCATCCTGGGGACTCGGCAGTGAGGGCTCAAGGCCAGCTGTAATACAGCAGCTATCTGGCCTTGGTACTGTTGGATATAGGGCTGTTTGAGAAGCCCTGGCAGGGGCTGGCCCCCTCTCATTCAGGAGCTGTGTTTATCCTGAGCCGCTCCGCCATGGTCCCAATGAGCTATATTGCATCCATGCCTCTGCTTGCCGTGTACCTTGCTGATCCAGACCACGATGCTGACCTGCAGCCTGCTGGCTTTACTTCAGACCTACGTCGTCACTGTGAATTTGCCTGGCAATCCCTGGCCAGTTAGCTGACCCTGGTTACTGCTCTGCTCCTCTCTTGTCTGGGTGCTTTGGTGCTGTGCCCTTGTCAGTGAGGCCACTGCCCTGCTGTCACTCATGGCTCCCAGTCTGCCTTCCTTTTGGAGCAGCAAGCTGTTGGTGCTCCCTGATGCTAACTCTTGTATTATAGTCTGCTAATTTAAGATCCTGAACAGAGGAGAGTCATACAATTGCATATTGTATGCACACGCACTGTAATGAAACACGTCATTTTTTCTCTAAAGAAGTATCCTTCACCTCTTCCCAGATTACAGAAACCTAAAATATGTGGCACAGAATATTAAGCCTTTGACTGTTCTAAGTATGACGTATATGAATACATGTGAAATATATAGATCACAAGAGAGAAATTAATAAAGAAGGCTTCAGCACATAACAGGAGATCTTGCAGACAGAGGAAAGTTAAGCGCAGAAAGATAAATTTTCAATGTCCACTGCAGAGGTAGGAATAAAATCCAGACTTTATGAGGGTCAGTCCATGGCTGTGTTCACTAAGCACTGCAGCCTCCATTCCTGCCCATGATCTGCTTATTGCTCAATTATGTAGGCAGAATAATACCTTTCCAGGATTGACAGAAATAGCTGAAATCCTGAAGAATAAAAGACGAGCAAAGAGAAGCAATGAATTTGAGCTAACGTGACTCCACTGCTGAAGTACAGCCAGCTGGAGGTAAGAAAAACCATGCTGAAGACAGGGATGAGACAGTGATTGATAGCCTTGTTTGAGAGATGGATGAGATCAGTCTGACAGTTTCTGGCACAAATTGTATTTCCTGCTGTTCAGGCAACTTAATTTCATTTATGTTCATTTATGCCAGCTGGGTGTATCTTATTCTTCTCCTTCCCCTTCCACGCGCTGTAGTTTCACATTTTTTTCCTAAACAGCATCTCTACCTTTGGCAAAAAATGTAATTAAAAGACAGTTATTCACTTAATCCATCTAGCTGACGTTTCTTTAGTTTTCCCCTTTGTGTGCTCAGTAAAAAAGGAAAGCTTTATGTGCTCTTTATTATGATTCTACCTGGAGATAGGCAATTCAGACCACAGGCCAGTGTCAGTTTATTGACACTGACCTGTGAAATATTTCCAGCCCTGTTATCTGTCTGCTGTTCTCTAGCTTGCAAGGTCTCCGTTCCCTGTGACTCTGAAGTTATATATCAACTAGCAGTGGGGCCACTGCCCCCTGTGTGCTGTACAGTAATGCATCAAGTATGCCATCATTAAGATAAATCATGTCCTTTTGTGAACATTTGAGTCTGTATTTTTCAGTACCAAAAAGCAGCTGTGCTTGAATTACGATTTAGGATGACACTTAAATGTTGGAAATAAATGGATTACTCAGCACAATTTTGGCAAGGGAATTAAGAGGATTCAGGCTAGTGTTTTGTGTAACAACATTTGTGTTGTAATACTGAAGTAGGAATAAAAAGACATGAAAAGAAATGAGAAAAATATTAGAGATAGGCAATTTTTTTTTTTTTTTTGATAATTCAGGTTTGAATTATAAAGTTACAACATGCTGGTAAATCTGCAAACTTTTAGCAAACCTGCTATGTCTTGCTAAAGAAAACTCATGCTCTCACATATTTTTTAAACATGCACATTTTTACATACAATACCTTACACTCTGAATATGTGGACCTGTGTGCGTATTTATGTAAGCGTAAGCTTATGTGGCTATTGTAATGATTGCTAATCCGATTGATAAATATACACCATAAAAAATACCTTCCAATATTAGGATTAGCACTGGCATATGAGGAATCAAGAATTGTGTTTACTGGATTTTTGAAAGAGCAGACGAAATGCCTCTGAGTAGGGAAATAGATGAAGGACTAGAAAGTGCCTTATAGGTTACATTTCTATGATACACCGAGTGTATGAAATATGAACAACTGATTTTGAAATGCACCAAAGAAATTTGCAGATTCAAAGTCCTATCTTCACTTCTTTGTGAGGGGCTCCTATTATAGCATCAGTGGCCACAAAAATGGGCAGGAGAGGTCTAGTCACTCACACTTGTCCCTGTCCATGGATATTTTGGCAAAGGAGGAAAGGGAAGCAGGGAATGAGAGGAGTGAATGTTTTCATTCCTTATACTTCTTTTTACTCCTTAGGCCAGCAGCATGGCTTACTCAGCCATTAGTATCTCAAATCATGGAAGAAGTAGGGGAGAAGCGGGATGAATTGAACAGGAGCTCTGATCCACAAGTGACTACACTTGATCGGGGCTTGCATGTGACTGCATTCCTGTTGTAGCTGCTGTGTGCTTTCATTGCCTTCACCTATGGTTAGAGCAGGCTCTAGAAGCAAGGCAAGCTTCTGCTAAAGGTTTGATACAAATGTAAAATTAGAGCAACTTCAAATTTAAAAATTCTCATTGTAGAACATTATAGGGTTATTGGAAAAATACATTAGGGAGGTAATACAAAAAATTCCTGCTCTTTTCTCAGAGGACAATAAATAACACATGATTCAATAGGCTAGCCCTTTATTATATTATGAACCTGTGAGACATATTAGTTTTCCAGCACACATTAAACTCAGTGTGTGATGTTTGTATTACGAAAGTGTGTCTGAAAAACATCTCAGTTGCAAAGTTACAGTGCCAGCTTTGATGGTTGTCTCTAGATATTCTAAGATACGTTGTTTCCCACCTCAATCCCCACTCTCCCAGATTTCCTTTAAATTTCCTAACATGTTACTTGCTGCCTTTTGGATGAGTTCTTTCCCCTGTCCTTGCCAGCTTTATCTTTGAGCTGTACGAATAAACTGAGATTTTGTCAGAGTGGAAGCACTCGTTAAAGATTTCAGCGAGTGTGTATTTGAATATCACTAGAACAAAACTAGTGTCTATGCACTTAGTATTCTAAGACTTCTGATTTATCCTGTCAGGTAAGTATTAGTAATAGTAACATTTAAAAAACTTTGCTTATCTACTTGAGAGTTGAAACTAGTTAGCTGAGAGGGCTAAGAACTGATGCTTGTTAGACTCCTTAGAGAAGATATCATCCCTATTTTTGTGAGATGGCTCAATTAATTGTTTCAAATTAAGTGTAGTCCCTTGGGATTTTGTCTTTCAGAAATTGTTGTGAAAAATAAAATACTCCTGAGCTGCTCAAAAAAGAGTAGCAGAGAAAGAAAGGAACATCAGGCTAGTTTGAAAAACAAATGATAAAGTTCCAAAAAGTGAGCTCAAGACAGCCTGAAACACATTATGTGTACTGTGAATTTGCAAATGTGGCAACAGTAATTTTTAAGTGTTTATGTGGCTTCCTGCGTACTAGTTTTACGATGGCAGACACATATATACTCACTAGAACTTGTTGGATTTGTCTCCCTTCCTTACTTCTAAGTATGAAAACTTCCCTAGCTGAAAGTGAAGTGTTCACTGATGGGGGATGTATTTGAATTCTGACATGCCAAAGTACAAGTAAGATGTACGTGGTGCCTTGTTTTGTTCTCCAGGGTAGTTTTGGCAAATTACTGATAGCTTCATATGACCAGAAACAAAAGTATCTACAGATGCTTTACAGATACCTTTCTAAAAAGAAAGAAAAAAACCTGGTGACAGTAGGCTTATAAATATAATCACAGCATTATAGAAGACTGTGGAACACATTCTGATGGAATGAATAAAGATCAGAAAGTAAAAGGAAAATAGGATAAAATGCAAGATGGGTATTCCACAACTGAAACCTTCTAGATTGCTCTGATTTCAGTAAGAGCAAGTTTTCAAAGGAAAACAAAGCAAAGCAGGCCTAATAATATATTTCTGTAAAGTACCTGTTACAGTGCCATACTTAAATTATTTAAGGTGGAAAAGGTAGTGTTTAATACAAGATTATAAACAATGATTTGGCAAAAACCAATGTATAGAAAGAGAAATAACCCCTGAAGGACATTATTGGTAAAATTCTTTAAGGATCATTCTAGAGGCTGATTTAATACTTTCATTAATAACCTTACTGCAAAATGTAGTATTGCAGTAATTGAAGGTATTAATGGCTGCAAATAGAATGAACTGCTACAGAGGAGGGTTAGAAACTTGCACAAGGCAACCCATTTTATCCCCTTACTTGGGGGTAAACACTTCAATACTGGAAACGTTATGCAATGCAGCTGGCCCATGGAACTTTAGGGTTTTTTTTTCTTCTTGTTTCTGTTTTAGTTCTTGGTTCTTTAGGAGAAAAAAAAAAAAAGAAGAAAAATATTCCTGACATGCAATAAATACATGGGGGGGGGGGGGGTTTTTGAGT
>NW_010972573.1:176991-247053 GCF_000737465.1 Haliaeetus leucocephalus | reverse complement strand
AAAAAAAAAGGGGGGGGGGGGGGGGATTCCTGACATAATAAATACATGAAAAAAAAAAAATTCATTTTTGTTTTATATGTGGTTTTTTTTAATTGTACCCCTGGTAAACCTAAGAAAATAAAAGAAAATCCTAGGCTGATGACAGTCTTCTGTTTTGAACCATTGGTTTGAACTGCTTATTGAACCACTGATTTGAAGTGCTATGACTTAGATGGATTTTTACAGAATTACATTGGGCGTAATGTTTTGGTGCCTTTGTTCACAATTTCCAGTTTTACTAGAATAAAAGTAAGTAGCATGTCACAGGGGAAAATAGCTCAATGAATGGGTGACAGATGAATTTTATTTTCTATGCAATTAGTCATAGGTCGGAGCTGGTATTGTGAGTCATTACCAGCACCACTGATTATGCGTCCGCTGAATGAGAAAATAGGGGAGGATTTCTGATTGCCCGATCTCTACGCAAAGCTTAAAATCTGGGATAGCAAGTGGGACAGATTGTGAGCTGCTTCATCTACTACATTTCATCTGAGAATTTGGACTCTGTGAGTTGCTATGCTAGCCTCATATTAAGCCCTTCAAAAAATGACTAGGTTCATTGAATTCAGAAGGTATTTTTACAAATATAAAGATGTTCACTTGCATAAATTGCTTGTATGTCCAGGATTTAAAGTAATGCTAATAAGAAGCTAATAGAATGCTGATATCTTTTTAACTCCATTTTCATATGATGTATGAATATATTGAAAGAATGATACATTTCCAGCATTTCCATGAAAGTTTTCTGCTGGCATGTGGTAAGGTAAAAAACATGGCATGCATATGAGTGGACTTGTCAAAGGGCTCCTCTTCTACTTCAAGAAATTCTGAGGTGCAGCATCAGGAAGATCTATTTGATGATGCATCTAAATGATAATTTTGGAAACATATTCCATGTTTGAAATAAAAACATCCTTCTGGCAAAACTGCATTTTGGTACTGACCATTGTACTACAAACAGTTTTAATAGTCTTTTCCAAAATAATTAACATACATTCATAAATATCATTGGCTAAGAACAATTTTGCAACTGTTTTCATTCTTGTCTACTAAGACAAATGTGTAAAAGCAGAACTAAGGAAATTCTTTTTCCTAGATATAAAATTTGCTAAAGTGAAGGAACAAAAGGCTATAGGATTTGTTCCACATTCTGCCAGCTGCCACATTAAGAGAAATGAACTAGAGATTCTATGAAATATTGTCAAAAAGTAAAATTTAATTGGGTATTAAAACCTCAAGCAAATATTATTACCTCTGGCACATTTAACAGTCTCAAAGAACTGTGAGTACTACTTATACAGCCAAAGGAAAAGTGGGTAGAACAACTGCAAAAAATGGTTGTTTTCTCATCTGATAACTTGCTTATGAATGAATTAAAGGGCATTACATGTTTATTAAAGTTTTTAAAGCAGAAATGGTACAAGGCAGGGAAGATACTGGCTATTTTGAAGCAAAAGGAAAGAAAAAAATTTAAGATTGCAGTAAGGTTATAAGCTTGGAAGATAGGGAAAGCAGCTGCATACTAAACTATGACAGAGGGGGAAAACAAAAGCTTAGGATTGTCAGAAAGATATAGATGTGTTGTCCAAAAAGAGGCTGGAGACATCACTACTACAGCACTGTGCAAGCTCTGTGCCTTGTCACCACATCTGCTTATAATTAAAGGGAACACGGAGGACGATGGGTAAAGATGTTGACAAATTTTTTCCCTCCATCCATTTCTTCATAATCTGCTGGGGGAAAAAAAATAATCACACAATATGACTTCTACTTAAGCTAACTCACCTCTGCCTACCTATGATGCTCCAAATGCATGTAAACTGTGTCCATGTGTACTGACCTCTGCACAGTCAGAAAGCAGAAAGCTTAATATCATTTACCTCCCACGAGCAAATCTTACGTAAAGTGACTCTGGACAGTTAGCAAGAGCAATTCTAGGGCTAGATGATGGGAAGGTCGTATTATTCACTAGATAGTTATGTGTTACTACGAAGTTCTATACAGATTAACCAAAGACTTGAGGTAGCATAGGCTATTACAGTGGTGTTCTTGCATTGCATTTGTGGGTCAATAAGGAAAATATAAAAAGTTTTAAATTCTACAGTTTGCACACTTTCTTTTTACAGTCTGTTTATACTTTTCTGTGTCATAAATATTTAGCATGTGTAACAATAATTGTTCAGTCCTAGAAACTTACAAGCAGCTTTCTGTGAATGAGGAAATAACATTAGGGAAAGACTTTCTGCGTTTTAACATTAAACTAAGTCCAGCCACGGTATATATGAGGATTGGAAGCTACATCCATACAAATAAATTAAATGTACCCAGGAGCACTCCTTATCGCTGACGACAATTGGCACAAAACACGACACACACAGCCCATTAGCTATCTCGGCATGGAAAACAGATGGCTAGCTGCAAAGTGTCTGGTAAGGACAGTCGCTTAGCCATGCTGACTGCAGAGTGGTGCCAGTTTGGGAGAGTGCTAGCTGGTCGGGCTGCAGCATTCCCAGACACAGTTGTAGCAGCTTCCCAATGCACGCAGTCAACTTCCAACACTGGGATCTGTTTTATTTCCTAATGCAGGCAGGTGCAGATTTTCTTTCCCCACCAGCACCCCGTCTTCCAACTGTCATTAAGGGAGACAGAGTAAATAGTCCTCCTTACTATGTATCTAATGCAGGGACTTGCACAGGGATGTTACTGATGATGGCATTCCATTGAATGGAAATCTGCCGCTCACCAAGTAAAATTTCTAGCAGATCTAGCAGGTTTCTGTCAAGTGAACTGGATGATTGCAAGGCCTCCTAAAACTTGCAGTGATAATCATAAGATTACAAAACTCTTCTGTAGGACCTGATCTTTCAAAGCGCTTAAGAAGGGACATAGACTCCAGAAAAAAAGAGAACTCTTATTTTAATCTGAACAGGTGTCTTTTTGGATGAGGGCCTAGAAGGCATATGCACAGAAGGACAGAGTGAGGCTTGCAGTGGGATTCTTAATTTAAACTTTCATTTGCAGGAGGAAATCACAACTTTAGCAAGCCTTTAACGTGTGTTTTCCTACTAAGTTATAAATTATGCAGTATAGTAAAAGCTTGCTTTTGTTAGACAGAAAGTAACTGAATAAATAACTTGGATCATTTTTTTTTAAGTTCTGAGCATTCAGGTAGCATAAATTGTCTAATTATAATAACTTTTTTTACCCCCGTTGAAGTCATTGGTAAAATATTCTTGCAAGATTGGAAAGAGAAAAAACATAAGGTTTGAATTTTTCAGCAGAGAAGGCTCTTACTAATTTTCTTTTGGTACAATAATTGTAAAAATACAATTCTGTTTCACCTTTAATACAAGGTAGAGAAGAGGAAAGTGAATTTTCTGCCTTAGCAAAGAGATTACTAACAATGAAATTACTGTCTTCTTGCAAGTATCAATTTGCTGTTTAGTAATGTGCTAACACATTGTTTCAGACTTCTATGATGTACCATACCAGAAAGGAGCAAAAATGATTGTCATTTGAATTTCTGCTGCAACTCATCATATTATATTACACGAAATGCAGGTGAAAAACTTCATGTAGGCAGATGACATGACACTAATAATAACAGCATCTACCCAAATCTATTTGCTTTGAAAAATTCCTTAATTCATTCCTGATACCTAGAAGAATGATCTGTTTTGGTCTGTGAAGAACCCCTTCCCATCCTGCCCTCCTCCAAAATCTTCCCGAATGCTACTGTGCTTCTCCTGCTATATGTAGAAAGGTTTGTGAGGGATGAAGATGCCATGTAAAGACACCATACTCCCTTTTTCTAAGCCCTCTACTTTTAAGGGGAGCAAAGAGGCTGTGGTGGGCCTTTTGAGATAAAATTACATGACAGCTCAAGGTTTCCAGTACATACCTTAGAGAACTGTATATACCACAGGTTCTCCATTAGGGTCTGTCAGTTGCCCATTCTAAATTTTGACTCTATGGGCAAGGAGAGGCCAGTGGGACGTGGAAGAAGCGTGTCAACGGAACCAGTTCTGCTCCTTTAAATTCTCTTCACACTCCCAGGTCACAGCTGAAAGAACATATATATTCATAGAGTCTCAGAGATATTCATTGGCACCTCTTCTCTAAGGCAGAAGCATCACCTAGGACATTCATATTCTCCAGAGCCCAGGATGATCCCATGAGGCTAGGAAAGACATGATCTGAATGGAGAAAAGAAGCTCTTGGCTTCTGTGACAAGAAAAAGACATGTAGAGTAATGGACACAAGAGGAGAAATATCACGTGTAAGAAACATTTAGAAACTTTCTAAATAGAAACAATAACAAGTAAAGGAAAATACTCCTTTTATAATTATTCTTTTCAAATTAGTCTTTACAAATGCCTTAAAAATTGTTTTCTTCACAACTATTTTAGCATTCATATATTATTCTCATTTTAAGTGTTGAAATCATATAAGCTGAAGTTTCCCTGAAACATTTCTCAGAAAGAAATTGCTGTTTATAATGGAAAATGAGTCTTTGCATGTCCTCTGCAGTGCATTTCAGACTTCCCTAAATAAATTTTTTAGCAGAAGAAATTTAGCTACTTGATGGAATGACATTTTGATATCGTATACATTATAATTGTGCAAGGAGAGCATAAAAATGGTTTTAGAAATCATATTAGCACTCTAACCATATGTGGATATAAAAGAAAGGCCAATTTATTTTTAACCACATTCCTTTTTGATGTGAAAATGGCGTAAGTTGTAACCTTTATGATCAGAAGTATCCATACAAAGTTCTTAAAAAAGGAAGGGGGGTACAGACATGATCCTCCTTACAAAACTGAAGATAGTAAAACACTTTCTTTCTTATGGCATATTAAACAGTTGTTCTAGATTACAACAAAAACTGCTAGGGCTGGAGAACATAGAACTTGTAGGAGTCAGGTTTGTTCCCTTGTGGAAGACCTCCTGCTACATATATGTCATGATTTTCACCGTTGTCTGTTCTATGTCATCTACATCAGTCCCCTTACAATAGTGACATGCTAGGTTATTTATTATCTTTACTCTGACAGCAAAGACAGATTGGCCAACTTCATCCCAATTCACATTTCATGCTGCATTGCCAATAAATTTGGCTTCAGACTTTGGACGAAATGAGCTACAAAGTCCCATGGAGGCTGACAGATCTTTTCTACAGAAATACATATTCTATTTTATTATCATTTTTTTCTTACGTTCTACTGGAGAAAAAAAGCAGATCAGTACTGATCCCTTGAGATGTCAACATTTTTATTCACAATTCTAGTTTCATCCAGAACTAGATTGGTTTTTCTCTTATTATTAGTATACCAACATCTATTTATTTTATTTTTATAAATATGTTTAGTCACAGTAATGCACTGACTGAAGTTGCTGAAGTTCCTGCAGTATGTGTTTCTGAATCAGAGAGCTACTAGCCCTGAAATGTTCCAACTTCTATAAGCTGTCAAGTTCTTTAATAGCATATGTATTAAATATTTTGAGCTATTTATTTCACTGAGCTGTTATGAAAAAAACCACCCTTGGTGTCTTCTCTAAGTAATGTAGCTATTGTCTGAGAAAATGGGGCAGTTCTGGTAGAGGAAGTAGAAAAGGGCTGCACAATTAAATCTAACACCTCAAAATATGACATTTTTTAGATGACCACAACAGAAGAAAAGTGAACATATAACAGATAGATAAACAGGGGCACAACTTGGTCTAGGTTTAAAAATGCTAATTATGTTAAAATAATCCTGTGTCAGTAAACCAGCTCCTGGCTTTAACAATAACCATGTAGTGGAAACAGATTTCAGAAAGCATAGCCTTATCAGTAAATGTAGACAGATGGCCCCTCTATTTACACTCGTTTCTTCACTGATTCCCCAAACAGCCTGAGGAAACAGCATTTACCAAGATCTCCTCAGATAGCTTTAGCAAGCAGAGCACTACCCATCAGTGTCAGAATCACAGTCCTCTCTTTCATATCATATTTTGAGCACATCCAGTAATCTGACCTGTCACAGGCGCCAGCCAAGTGGAAATGACAGTGAATGACAGTAACAGACCAAATAAGATGGCTGCCAGGAGTGCAGAGAAACCCAGGGACCTCAATCAACTGAACCACAAATCCATTAAATGATTTAATTTTGTGTATCCAACTGTGGGGCAATGTTTACAGCAGGAAGGAGAAATATACGCACAAAAAATAAAAGCATATATAGGAATAAACAGTTTGAGAAATAAAAGTACTCTGAGAAGTTAATCTTACATTCTTGATTATTCCCTTTTTTGGAAGATGCTACAAACTTTACATGCACATGGAATAAACTGTTCTGTAATACAACCTTACATTTTAGAAAATGATTCACAAATGAAATTCATATTGACCAGTAATGCAGAAAGGTAAAAAGCCACCATGTTCCATGAAAATAGGCTAGTCAACTTGATTTTTGTTTGAAGTGGTTTCCCTATCACTTTCATTTTCTGGCTGGCCCTGCAGTGGCTGAAATGCAGAAAGAATGTATTTTAACTTGAATTAAAGGTACAGTTTCACTCATGTATACTTATTTGTTCCAGGCTCGGCCTTGCATCTCAAATGAAACCTCAAAAGCAAAACTGGTGTAAAAAAAAGGCACAATATCATACACGTGCTTTTAGATATTGTAAAACTTTATTTTTCTTTTCATCCTCTCTGTCAAAGGCTAGTTTGGCTCACTCTATACTAATTGTTTCAAATGCAGTTAAATCAAGTTAAACCCCCCCCTAAATCACAGGATATGCCTCCATTGTGCTTTCTGAAGATCTATTGTCTCCCCCTTTGCTGTGTCAATAGCATGGGTTTGATATGTGAACTTGGGCATTAAATCATGCCAAAGTAAGGTGTTAAATATCAATTATAATTAGGCACTATTCATTCAACCACATAAATTGCTTGTAGCTGGGAAAAAAATGTTTATAAAACACACGTAAGAATTAGAAAATGTGTTTTAACTTTTTTGCTGTTATTTTGGTTGTTTTTTGTTTTTTTTTTTTTATTGTATTGTTTCTGCTTAGGAAGCAAGATATTTTTCTTTAACTAATAACAGCCAGATGCACCTAGTTGAAAATAAAGTCAGCATGTTATCTTCTATAATTCTTCTGGTTATAAGAAAACCCAGATCAAATACACCTGTAGTGTAGCTGCAATGCAACTGACAGGACTCTCTAAAGCACTCCAGACAACAGTGTATTTTAAGGCTAGAGACACTCATTAGATGAAGTTTGAACAAAGCCTCTGTAAAGCTACATAACTGTGTGATCACACTATATAAATGTGCTTTTGCTAATAAGCAGCGCCTTCCTCCAAGTGTAAACTCATGACTACGTTAGATCATTGAATTTGCTCTTCTGAATAACAGAGATAGAGAATTTTGTCCAAGAATCCTTGCCTTTAGCCAAGAAACTTGCAGGGAATACATTTCTTTCTAGTTAGGTTTTTTTTTCTTTTAAACTATTTCATTCTGTGAGATGGTTTTAATTTTTAGCAAGCAGCTCAAAAAAACCCAAGGAACCCTATAGGAGAAATACCGTTTTGTTTTAAATTGATCAAATTCCCAACTGTCAGCAAAAGGGCTCTCAGTCAGACTTTCTTAGTTTTTGAAAGAAATTGCATGTCATTGTGATATGTCAAATGGCAGTCTGTGCTGCATTTTCATAATATGCCACTAAGTCAAATGATACATTTCTGATAGATACATTTCTAATGTTTTGAATGCAGGCCAAAACCAGCCTTCTGGGTAGACTGAACTGGATTCAAGAATGCGCTGCATGAATATTAGTCTATGTTCATTTAGAGGCTTGAGATGAGCACCAGAGGGGGAGCTTTGAGGGGTAAAAATGCAAAAATCAAATCCACAGTTACTTGTAACTGATGAACATTTATTCAATCCTTTGTATGCAGCCATGGGCAGATACGCTGGTTGCAAGGCCTTTCCTCAACCATCTACTGCAATGCCAGTAATACTAAGAGGCAACCGAAGCTTGAACAATTCTTACAGCACTGTGGGTGTATCACACAGTCCTGCACCTTGAAATGGGACATGAAGATCACAGACAGGAAGCATGCTGGGTTTTAGCTCAATCCTTGGCATAATCTCTTGTGCAAACACAAACAAAAGAACATATGAGGATAAAGGGATTTTTTTTCTTACATACTCTAGCTGTCCGGCAGAGCTGAATATACTGCCACATATATCTTTTTAATTTATCGGAGTATAGGCAGCTACATACACTCAGATACTAATTAATTTTATCCTCACTGAAAGCTTTGCACTAGTCTAAAGGAAAGCTTTGTATTGTTCCAAAAAAAAAAAAAAAAAAAAAAAGGGCGGGGGGGAATTCCACCAAGATAAACTGAGATTTTTTTCAAAATAACCTTATGGATGTTTTACTCATTTCCCAGAGAAAATATGGAAATCTTAATTATGAAGGCTAATTCAAGTAGAGCCAACAAAACTGCTCAGTCTTATAGCAAAAGAACTGCAACCACTGCTGCTTTACTTCTAGTATGTTGCAAATACCGTCCTATTTCAACAAGCAATGTGGAGTGTAATATTAGATGCAGACATACTTCTGTTCATGGATTTTTCTTTTTCAAGACCAGATTTGCCTGTATTTGCCTGTGTGTTTCCCTTTCAGTGGAACTATAAATTAAGCCCTCAGAATGACCATTTACACTTTGATGCATACTAATCAATATAAACATGTCATTTTATAATTAATTCTGAACTAATTAGCAGTAATAAGCTATGTCTGTCAAAAATATCAGCAGTCATTTAGAGTATATTACTTGTCAGTCAAATATATTTTAAATAAATTTTGATAGCATTTCTGGCTATTCCAATTAACAGAACATCAGAATCTTGCTACAATTTTTGTGGATGTTATTCTAACATATGTGAGGAAGGGACTATATGCATATTTATGGAGAAATATTTCCAGCTGTGTTACTAATATTATAGTGGCTTGAATCAAGAAAAGTGCATTATCCTCACATAGCTGAATCATAAAGAGTTGAACTAGAAATATAATAGCCAGTGAGGGAAATAAAGATATAAACTACTTTATTAAAGCCTAAACCAGAGTTAGAAAATATAATTTTGTTTCCCCCTTTTTTTTAATATAACTTTTATGATACTACTGGTTCTTTGGCTCATAAATCATTGCCTAATAGTATCTTCTAACTAGAGTTTTTGTAGATGGCTTTAAATTTTAGGTCCAAAGTGGGCAACGGAGTTGTACCTGGGTTAGGCTTCAAAGGATATTTTTCCAACCTGTGAATGTTATCAGTATCAGGCTGAGAATTTGATCCTTTCCATGTTGTGGTTAGAGATGAAGCTTCATTAGAATTATGAATAAATGAGAAATACAGCAATGAATGACTAAGCACGTACAGTCATTCTAGATTTGTACCGGCTCTTGTATGCCTCTGTAGTTAGATGCTGTTAGCTAATATTCTGACTACACATCTAAAAATAAAGCACCTCTCCAACAAATGAATGAGTAAGTACAATTAACTTTTTCAAAGACAGGAATTCTAAGGAAGTGAATCCTTTTCCAAGGAGCAGTAGCACAGCTATGGCACAGGACACCACAGAAACTTCCTTTCTAATATGGGCTGACTCAATGAGAGTTACCCACCATTCCCTTCCATTGCTCTTTGTCAAAAAGATGCTGGGAAGGAAGAAAAGACATTAGGAAGTGATTCCTGGGTCTGGAATCCATGCTCTACAAGGGACAGAGATGGAATGGGTTGAAGATGGGTCAAATTTAAGGTAAAAACTTTGCCATTTTATAGACTCGACAGCAAACTTTGCATGGAACTACACTGCTAAGAACTCTTAAGGGGAGAGCTGGTAAAATCAAACCATGAAATACATCCTAAGGGGCAGCTCAAGTCTCTTGCCATATTGGTCTTTTTGAAGGTGAACATGTGGCCACCTTTATAGGTAAGAGCACATTTTATGCTCCAGAACACGCAAAATATTTTGTACATGAGAATGCACTTTTTCCTGGATGTCTCTTCTCCCACACTCTTTGCAGCATTTTTTATGAAAGGAGAATGATCTGGTTTCTGACCATTAAGTCATTAATAAACGTTAGGTCATTAGACAAATCAGGATGGAAATCCCCCTTCAGAGGAGAAAAAAGAGTGACTTAGCAGGTAAAATATTTGCAAGGTTTCTTCCTAAGACTATAGAGTGTGATATGACCTGTCAAAACTGAATTATGGTTTTTTGTTTGTTTTTTTATTACCTTTTTCTGCAAAAAGGAGATCTCCTGGGTTATGGCTCTGTCTCTGAGGAGTCTACAACACTCTAGAGATTTAGATGGAATTAAATGCTTTGTTGCTAGGTTTATCAGAAACCACGAGAGCAAAATAATACACCATCCTCTAATTTCAACACTGACATGAAATGCCAGGGATTTGCTCTTCAGGGATTTGCTATCAGAAACATGTCCATAAAAATGTGAAATCAGATCTTGAAGGCTGAACATGACCTTGGAATATAATTGGAAAAAGCTGTACAGATTCTGGGAGAAAGGTATTTCTAGAAATAAAAAAATAAACTTTTGTTGAAACCTTTAATTTTTTTTTTTGCTGCAGATTCATGCTAAAAGACAGACTCTTTAAAAGCACATTCTTGAACTCCTTCCTCATTCTTTTTCCATGTTTTGAGTGAAAGCTTTGTTTGAATATTAAGGCAAATTAAAAGAAGTGGCTCAGTGTCATGGTGTAACCCTAGCCAGCAACTAAGTATCACTCAGCCACTCACTCACTTGCCCCACACCCAGTGGGATGTGGGAGAGAATTGAAAAAGAAAACTGACAGGTTGAGATAAAGACAGCTTAATAAGACAGAAAAGGAAATAATAATAATAACAATAATAATAATAGAATTAGAATATACAAAGCAAGTGATGCACAATGCAATTGCTCACCACTCACTGACTGATGCCCAGTTAGTTCCCAAGCAGTGATCCACCCCTCCAAGCTAACTCCCCCCAGTTTATATACTAGGCATGACATCACCTCGTATGGAATACCCCTTTGGCCAGTTTGGGTCAGCTGCCCTGGCTGTGTCCTGTGCCAACTTCTTGTGCCCCTCCAGTCTTCATGCTGGCGGGGCATGAGAAGCTGAAAAATTCTTGACTTAGTACAAACACTACTTAGCAACAGCTGAAAACATCAGTGTGTTATCAATATTCTTCTCATACTGAATCCAAGACATAACACTATACCAGCTACTAGAAGGAAAATTAACTCTCTCTCAGCTGAAACCAGGACGCTCAGGAAAAAAAAATAAAATAAAAAAAAATGTTTCTCATAGCATACAGTCATCCAGGAAAAAAAAAAAAAGTGTCAACCAGCTTTTTTTTTTTTTCCCAAACATACCTCATGAACTTACTTGAAAAGCAGTAATAATTCCTTAGAAAACAGGCCAGTACAACAATGTGAACAAAAGAGGCCAGGATACATACAGGTTATCATAATGTGTCAGGTTTTTCGCTCATTTCTTCCATAAAAAATACCTGGTTGTCTGCGCTTGCCAATGAAAATATCTCAGGGCTTTAACTTACATTTACTTAGCACTCAGTTCTGATAGTTTAAGATGGCACTGCATGAACTGTTTGTCATTATTTTCCTCCCTTTCCTATGTCCTCATGTTGATAAAAATGGTAAAATGAAACACATGCTGACAGCACCGTGTGAAGTACAAAATGTCATCTTAAGCTATCCGTTTCCTCAGCCAACAAAGAGAGTAGCATGAATTGCCACTGCTTTCCAGGAACAGTACAGAATATTTTCCTAGTATAATGTCTGACTTTTGCTTCATTTCCTGCTACTTATTGGAAAAAAAAAGTCTACATCTTCAAGCTAAAAATTATAATACAATAAGCTAACATAGTGCCTGCAATTTTTTAATAAAAATAACTGAATACCTAAACAATTGCTTCTAGGTGTAATTATGAGGTTAGATATGTATCCCATCTGCATAGCATCAATGCTGCTATGGCGGTAATAGCTGTTTTGAAGCTTAGTCATGTTCTTCGTTTCATTAGGACTTCAGTATCATTATACACTTATTCACTGAGATGTTTGGTTTAAAACCAGTCTGGTCCTAGTTCACTTGGCAAACCTGCTTTTCTCACTTACTCTCTTAATTTAGGAGAAGAGCTTGGATGAATCTGTGCTTCAAAGTGTGGGGAGGGGAGCCACTGTTACATTGCTGAACTTGCACTGATTTTCTTCTTTCATTCTTCTTAGCCCTATACTGGAGACTACACAAAGGAGAAGAAACATTACAAATGAGGGGACCTCTGCAGAGTGTTAACTGACATGACCAATGAGCAAAAAAACAAATGGTGTGCAGGAAATGGTAACTAATGGCAGCTAAGCATGTCTCCTCACTCAGGCAATGCTGTGTCAGGGATAGATGAGCTGGCTACTGGAGAGAGGGCACAAATCCACAATGTGGTACAGTGTAGAGGTAGGACTCTTTAAGGAACGAGGTTAAAGCTGGGTTAATTGCGCCTGCCTCTGAGAATGACTAGCAAGTGTGGGTAGAGCATGAGACTAATATGGCTGTAATGCTTTCATCTCAGGAGCTAACAGCTAAAGCTAAGTCAAGGTATTGCTGCACACTGCTGTGTTCACAGTGTTGCCTTATTCTCACAGTGACAACCTGCTTTTTCTGACTAGAAACTTTTAAACTCAAAGCCAAAGGTCTGAGCCACAGATCCTTCCCTGTGGATGAGAATGATAGGGACAGCAATAGAACCCCTTCCCCCCGCCCGCCCCCACTCTCTTGCCTCTCAGTTCCGTATTTCTGCTATTTTCCTGTTGTGTAATTACACACTGTGTAAGGAAATTATTCTGAATAGTCAATGAGTCATTATTTCCTATTAAACATATATAGTGAAGTAGAGACAGCATTTGTACTTTCCATAATGATAACTTCAGAACAAAGGTCTACATCTGGATCAAGATACAGGTTTGGTATTCTGTGTAATTATACCCTGCTTAGATATTACTGACATCACTCAAATATGGAGCCAAACAACAACTTTCCCAAATCCTCCTTCCCCCAGACAAGATATGGACCCAAGAGGGAACCAAAAATGCTCTTGCTTCTGGACACTTTGCCTCTGAAAGCAAAGTACCTAATGTGAAAAGGGGCAAAGAGCAGGTGATCATTGGTACAATACAGAATCTGCTGTTAGGATGCCTTTTCATGGTTGTGATTCCCATTTTGTTTATTACTTATTATATTCTAACAGGTTTATCTTCAATGTACAGAACATTTTGGTTAAGTGCATGATAAACCACCAAGAAGTCTATAACTGCCTTTGAACTCTTTCTGGAGCCAAATGTTTATACTTAATTATAAATTGCTACCCTCTCTCTTTCCATTTGAAGTTCTCCAACTATTCTAATTAGGCTTCCCCAAGGGTCAGAGAACATTAACAATCTGGGCACAGTCTGGCTTTTTGAAGTGCTCGGAAATCTACTGTTAGTGCTATTTGAGGAAACATAAGAGAAACCCAGCTGCCCTGGCTAGCATAGAATAATTAATAATAATCGCTATGTAGTGATGACAGATCCAGGTTAATTGCATACTAATTAAAGGCTATAGTAAAGCAAATGACTGTTTGCATTTGAAATAATGGCTTGTGGCCACAGTAACTCACAGAAATGTGCCATGTCCTCTTGGCAAGATCTCAAATGAGAATGAAATTCATTTGAGACATGTACACGTGATCTAGTCTGAGAAGTCAAGAGCTTTGAGAAGCTATCTGGAGTGAGACAGCGATAGTCATTAAGGAAGAAGAGTTTGATATGAGCTGAAGTCAAGTTCTGAAAGAGTGAATGGAAAGAGTGGCTGGCAGAGCTGGGAGTCAATCAAAAGATAATTAATGGACAGTGCAGAGTATGAGGAACTGTTCAGCATGAAGAATCAGATTTTTAGTTAGGGGCAAACAGGGAAGGAGCCGGGAGGGGAGTCCCTCAGTTAGCTATTCCTGGATGCTTAGAAAGGAAATTAAGGAGCTTGCCATTTGAAGGATGACTGGCTGAAAACAGAGTGCTGGCTATGTAAGAACTATGTTAGAACTCGGCGCTGTTCAGAAAACTAGTTTGAGGCTTTACCTGAGGGGTTTTCCAGTGCGCTGTGAGTGAGATAAAGTAAAAGGGATAACAGGCTGTTTCTGGGGAGGAAGAACATCTGATACATTGAGTAATCAAAAGCTAAACTGAACACTCTGAAGAACTTCTCATGTTAGTACATTTGGGGAAATAGTAAAGATGTCCAGAAAGACAATGTGCAGTCAGGCACTACTAAGTACATAGACTAATCATAGGTTACCATCCTGGATTTCTCCTGTGCCTGATTCCAATTAAGACTTCAGCTACATCCAAACTAGAACCACTCCTTTGATGAGAGGGAGCAAAGGAGTATAGGAAATGAGAGAAAAGAAGAAAGAATTGGGTTCATATCTAGTGGTTAGATTCAAGTATAGCTGAAATTCAAAGAGTTTGGGATTACATATGGTTTTATTTACAGAGCAATTCAATAGAGAAATACAAAATTTGAAATAAAATAAAAAAAGCAGTGAAATGAAATAGTGACCTTAAAAAAAGAATCGTTATCATGATACTTGTGTTCAGTTTTAGCTTACACGGTCTATTGACATGCCTCAAGGATCAAATCTCTTCCCCGGAACCTTTCTAGAATGCATAGTCATGTAGTCCTCCTGTTGTATTTAAAGTAGGACTGAGTCTTCCCTCTAAAATAGTAAAGGATATCAAAGAGGATTTGCCCTGGAATGCCTCATCCTGGAAAAAAATATCAATATCCCTTCATTGTGGATACAGATGGAATGAGAGGGAGTTGACTGTAAACAAATTCTAACCCTAAAAGTCTAACTTGGTTTCCTTTGTATATGACTGAAACTCTTAGAGAGGATCATATATATGTGGGAGTTTTAATACTAAAAAAAATATCTGTACATCAGATATTTCTTTATGTGCATTTTAGTGTTACATTATTTGATTGAATTAAGAAAATAAAACAATTTAAAATTATTCTGTGCTACACTGGAATAGGCAAAGTAATACCCAACTGATTAAGAAGTTGTGAATATTCTAATTAATATATCCTGTAGAAAAAAAAATCTGTGGCTAGCTTTCAGAATTTCTTCTGATTGAGCAAAATACTTAATCCAAGTCAAGTTTTATGAGGATGCTCCATTAATCTTTTTTTTATAGTCCAAACTAATATAAACTTTAAATACAAATGTGTTTATACTTGGTAATAAAGCAAGCAATAAGTGAATTGGAACCATTAGTTTCAGAAGATTTGGCCATATAAAATTGTTTAGCCAAAAATAGTCTTTAAAAAGGTCTTTTTTAGCTGGAAAAATAAACTATATTACCTTATCAAGGGGCTAGACCTGCAGCTGATTTTAGTTGACATTGTGAATTGATTTCAGCAGTGTAATGGTGACCAACATCAGTTGAAGAGTTGGTCCATACTGATGAGCAAAATATTAAATACATCATGTGTCTTATACAGGTACGTTGTTCTGTCTGTAAAGCTGTACAGCGCCAACTGCAGCTCTTCCTACTGTTTTATTATGGCCTCTTTTTTTTCCAAGACAAAAAGACATGACTCAAGAATTCTTGCTCTTGCAGTTGAGCTGCTGAGAACGTGTTTTAAAATAATTAACAACGGGATGTTCAGTTCTTTTAGCAGCTTAAGTGAACTCAAACTATGAGGTCAGAATTTAAAAAAAAAAGAAAGATGACTTCACACACTTTGAAATCAATGTGCAAATCTGAGAAACCCTGAATAGGCAAAAGAAGCTAATGGGGCTGAAACTTTGCAGGACCTGAGCTAGATAAATGACCTACAGCCTACAAAGCCACTCATTTTCTAATATACACAGTGCCAAATATTAGGATATAAGTGGAAAGCTTATTTAAGCAGAAAGGAAAAGTATAGTTTTGCTGTTCAAGGCATTTGAGGTGTATTTTTTCTGAGGAATAAGCTGTTCACAAAAAAAGAAAAAAAAATTTTGAGAGAAACCTGAAACCCACTGAGGCAAATGATGAAGGGTAATCAGTTACTGCTGATATTAAGAAACTGCTTTTACAGGACAGGAATTTAAAGAGATCACATCTGAAAGACACAAAGAAAAGCATTACCAGAAAAAAATTCAATGTTAAACAACAACAATATCTGTCTACCCCCAAAATTTTAGAACAGTTACAGAGGCATTCTAAAACGATTTGCACGTCACTGACTTGACCAGTGGAAAGAGTTTCCTTAAGAAATATAGTAGAAAAGAGAAACATCAGTCAAAATGCATGTCAGCCCAAAAGAAAAATAATAGAGCAGTGCTTTTGAAATAGTACAGCATTGATACCCCAGGATAGCATTACTTGGACAGTCTTAGCTTTAAATTCATGCAGTGTATTTAGACACTTGCTCAAGATACTTGCCAATCAGACTGCAGTCTGGGGGTACATACTTTCACTACACTGTTCCTCACTACAGTTTTGAAGGGCTGCTCCTCAGTGTATCACCTGCACAAGGAACATGTCAGGAAAAAAAGCTGCAAGCATATTAGAAGAACTAATAGCATGCAAAGTCACTGGTGGTACATACCATGAGGGGCATGTAAAAATTCACTTCAGAAAACATGACAGCAAACTGAGAGCTCTCCAGGAGAAATCACCACCTGTTAGTAGTCTAACAATCACCTTTTGAAAGTACTCACAGAAGTGGCATTTTAACCTACAAAATAGAATTACACCACACCAGGACCATCTTCACCAGATACACCATTTGTAATGAGATGCTTTTACTGGCCTTAATCAGAGGATTTTTTAGAAAGTATGGGCTTGTCCCTAGAAGTCTGACTTACATTGGCTTCAGTCTATCAGACTACCTCAGAAACATGCACAAACCTGAAATAAGAGAACATCAAGCCCCACCAGGATATTTAAGATATTTACCCCAGTTCATTAAACTAACAAAGCGTGCCTGTGAAACCCCTGGCTATACCTCAACTAAAATTAATGAACTGCTGTGTGGGCTTCACTGCAGCTGCTAACAATACTGAGCCTTCTCTTAGGACCTTCTGTTGGACCTGTGTAAAACCTAGGTGCCTGATGCTGCTTTGAATCAGCAGAACAAACCAGACAATAGAAATTACACAAGGTAATGTAAGAAACTACTGAGATGAGAAACATTTGCACTGCTACTGGTAGTGCAACCCAATGCATAGTAGAAATACAATTGTTAATGCTTGCACAATAGATAAAAGTAACTATAATTCTGTTAAAAAAAATTCTTTAAACCTGCACTAAAGGGTTTAATGTACTTCCAGCACAGCATGTCAGGTTCCTGCTTTGTTATGCTTTTTTCAAAGAAAGGTTTAGGCTAACAGTTTCCTCTCTCACACCTGGCATATTGTGATTACTACTGCAGAATTTGAAGACTTCCATCAAATGCTGGCAAGTCCGATGCTTATGAATCATACTGGATTACTTGGTTATATTTACCACTACCCACAAAACTGATGCAGAGCATTTGTGAATGCAATCTGAAATGGTGCTTAATGCTGGAGAGGTGTCCTGAGTTTTACAGAACAAAAGGATAAAACCTCTTTTAATAGAAAACATGCTATTGGCTATAATTTACACACTAGATTTTGAACCTGGTACAGCATTTAAGGAAATATTAACATTTGATTTCAATTTCGTTACTTTGATTTAGTTTCTGTGGTGGGTTGGCCTTAGTCGGCTGCCAGATGCCCACTAGCCACTCTCTCACTCCCCTCCTCAAAGGCCAGGGGATGCAACTAAGATGAAGACGTCATGGGTAGAGATAAAAGACAAGGAGAACACTTATCAGTTACCATCACTGACAAAACAGACCCGGCTTGGGGAAAACATTAATTTATTGCCAAGTAAAATAGAGTTGGATGGTGAGAAACAAAGACAAAAACTAAAACACCTTCTGCCCATTCCCCCTTTTCCCAGGCTCACCTTCACTCCTGCATTCCCGACAACTTGATCTTCTCCCCTTCTTCCAAGCAGCGCAGGGGGACGGGGAAGGGGCGTCCGCGGCCAGCCCATGGCGGCTCCCCGCTGCCGCTCCTGCCTCCTCAGGCTGTTCCCTGCTCCAGCCTGGGGCCTTCCTTCCCCGGGGCTGCAGGGAAACCCCTGCCCCACTGGGGGCGGGGGGGGGGCTCTGCCGGGGCCGCAGGGCCATCTCTGCCGGGGAGGGGGGCCTGGAGCACCTCCTGCCCTCCTCCCGCTCTCCCCTCGGGGCTGGCAGGGCTGTTTCTCACCCCGTTTCCCTCAGCCCTTTTGCCCTTTCTTCCCCAGGCTTTCCCCGAGGCTGAGGGGCTCCGCTGTGCCCGGCGGTGGGGCCGCGGGGGCCGGCGGGAACCGGCGGGAACCGGCTGGGGCCGGTCTGGCCCGGGGCAGCCCCCAGCCTCTCCTCACGGCGGCCCCCCCCCCCGCAGAGCCTCCCGCCACCGCCACTATGGGCACCTGGGCCCGGTACCGTTTTAAATCTGTTTTCCATTCAATTCATGGATTGAAAAGTGATCTCAGCTACAAGGCTTCACAGAGGTATTTACTAGATACTGTCTTCTACTGGCTGTTCAAGAAAGACATTTTCTTTGTGCCGGTACCTAAGGATCAGCTCAGCCCCGCAGGCCTGCAGTCTTCTTGAATAGATGATGATGATGATCTTGGATACAGGTCTTATGTTTGAGCCTGTCCCCTCCTTAGCCTCCTGAATATAAATAGGAAATTTTTAATCTCTTGCGAGTTTGAAAATCATCTGGATCAAGATACTACATAACAAAGCCTGTGCTGAAGATGTGGTGTCTGATGGTAAGTAGTGTTAACTTTGTGCATACTTGTTTCTGGCCAGGCCAGTAATGGTTAGAGTTATCATGATACAAGTATTTCTCTTCATGTAAAATGCTGAGTAAGAATGCATGCTTGCAAAATGTCATAACATTTTAATTTTCATTCATAATTTTCACAATATATACTTGGAGAACTACTTTTATATACTTTCCTGATAAAGAATGTGGCCTACTCCTACCTCAAGGTATTGCGAGATATAGCCAACTTAAACCTTGTTAACAACAACAAAAAGGGGGGGGGGGAGTACTACAAAAAAATAAGGCAGTAAAAACCAATAGTAGGCTTTCTTACGTACAAGCACTACATAATGAAAAGTGACTTTTGTGAAGCTTTCACAAGGTGGAGGCAGGATTTTTTTCTAAATAAAATATTTTTCTGCATAAAGCATCACAGGCTCCAGTTAGACTTTCCAATGAAGTGCAGACCTCCACAGTTAAGCCTGACTTAATTACAAACATAAATAATAACAGAACCAAGTTTACAGATTATTTGGTACTACTGACAAAATATTGCACTCAAAAAAACCACTTCTGGGCAAACAGACCACTAAAGAAGGTGATGGAGAACAAGTGTTATTCTTTGTTTTTAGGACAGAAGTATTTCACAGTTTGGAAATAACCTGCTTGGAACTCAAGCTAACTCATCTTCCTCTTCCATGCAATCATGGTTTAAGGCTGCAGTTTTCTTTCAAACCACTATGTTTAATATTAACAATCTTGAGTACCGTGCAGTACCTGCATTTTTATTCTCTGCAGAGTAATGCAAAATAGTGTTTATTTTAGGACAGGATGACTGCAGAGAAATACACATCCTTCAATAACAGTGTATAGACAGGTTAGTTTTTAAAGTATTTTTTTCATACCCTTGGGGTACTGGAGTGTATGGGTACAAACTCTGTGTTCTAGTCTACATCTCTGGATGCATCGCTCCAACCCCCATTAATGGCTCTCTCTGAACCATTTCATAGTCTGTTTCTTACCCCTTTGAAGCAGAACAAATAGATATGATTTTCTGCCAAAGTCAAGATCTCTAATATGTTTTCCGAAGAATTTGTGCCAAGTATTCGGGAACTCGGGCTCACATAGCAAATAACAGCTCTGACAAAACTTCAGTCTCTTTGAATATCCATTTTTTCTTTGCAACTAACATAGTATGCTTAAACACTACAAATTTTCCGTATTTTTTAGGTCTGGCTGACATCTGTTTCATCACACTGACAATTTTGAATCATCGAAAGTTGCAAGATGTTTCTTGGTCATCTGTCGCTTGCCAAAGAAATGCTGGTTAATCTCAAGTGAATCTTTCATTTCTTCTCTGCACTTACCACTGTTGCCCTCTAAACTGAGTCTTGCAGCATGATAAGGGGTGCACTGCTGCTCCAGATATCCAGTTTCTGTATGTTTATTAGATATGACTGTTCTGGCTCGTAGCTCTTTGGGACTGAGCTTTTCTCACTGTTCCTAACTGAAAGCAAGTACTATCTGCATAAAACAGTGACCCAGGCTGGAGCTGTTTACTATCTGAATATACCAAAATATCTAATGTTTGAATGAAGAGCAGCTCTGTATCTTTTAAAGAACTTGCTGGTTCATGTTGTGAGCACACATCTTCAGTGTTAATGTTCCTGTATATGCTTGTTGAACAGTGAGAATTGTCCATTGCACATTTATTACAAAGCCCACATTTCTGTTGAGGAAGAAAATTAGACAAATAGAGGAATTTTTCATCTTATTGCTAGAGAAGGCAGAAATAAAAGGTAGATTTTTTTTAGAGAAATACATTGGAAATCTTACAGGAGGAATTGGATCTTTTACAATTTCATCAGTATTTCTAGACCAAAAAATATAATCTGGATAAATTATTCAAAGGAAATCCTCGGGCTTTTTTTTTTTTTTTTTTTTTTTAAATTGCCCAGCCCTAAGTTAATATCATTTGTGTATCCATATCACAGAGCATTTTTTCTATAGTTTTGGTAGTCCATCCTTACAAAGTGACACAGAATATTAGTTTTGCTTTAGAAGTTACAGCAGTTAAAACTGATCTGGAAGTATATTGCTATATTGCTCTTGAATTAGTAGATTGAAAGCTGAATGAAGATGTATCTAATAGAAATATTGACAGGGCTTTTTTCTTCTCACAACACTCTTTCTACAATTTGGCTGGAGTAGAAGTGTTTGTCAAAGAAGGGAGTTCTGATCAGTATATTGAAAATACATAGATAAATTGGGTATATTGTGAGTTCTTGCAAATTAAATTACCTCCTTGCATTTTTCACTTACTGTCTTCTGTCAACAACTCATCACTACTTCTCTTGCTCACCTGGACTTTTTGGCATATGTCAGACCAGTGGAGTACAGCTGTGTCTTTCTGGATGGTGAATACTTGAAAGAGTACCTGATGAGACTGAGCTTTGATACACTCAATATATCAAAATTTTCATATTAGAGACATGCAGTAAATTAGATGTGGAAATGGAGAAGGAACCAGCAAAGAAATCTGAATGCACAGATCAGATTTTTACGTGCACATGAATTACATGATTTTACAGTATGCCTTTTTTAAAAAAAGATCAAACCAGCTAATACTATATTGTAACTCTTCTCCAGTTGTTTCTGTGTCCCAGAGGATAGTAATAATTGGCTAACATCACATTCTGATCGTCTTAACCCTTTTTTGCCTAACAATTATAACAGGTGCCTTGGGAAATTATTGTTTCCGTTCTTAGTCACTTTGGTACTCTTTGTATTTTAATCTGTTAGGGCTTTAGATTGGCTGCACACTATGTGTTTGATAAACTCCTGAACTTTTGATTAAATCAAAACAGAATGCTACACCTTCTCTGGACTATGTGTAATTTCCTGTTGGGGAAAAAAAATAAAAATACCTCCTGAAAAAACAATAGGCAAGGTTTTGCGCAGCTGAAATCAATACTTTGTTCAGAATTGGGTTCAGATGGAACAAAGTTCTCTGCACAGTACTTGAAAAATATTTGAACATAAAAGATGCAAAATTTCCAGATATAAATAAATAGATGTGGCAAACAAAATCTAATGGAAATACTAAATGGAGCTTGATTTTGTTTTTCATTGCATAGTATGTTGAAGCTATTCACACAGAGAAAACTATTCACAGCATTGTATTAATGTACATTCATTGATGGATGAATAGATCTAACAATTTTTACTCTTTGAGTAGGCGATAAAGCAGTAATTCAACATCTTGAGGAAAATGCAGCAAAATGTCATTTGCAGTGGAAAAATGTTATTTTAATGAAATGTTTATTTAGTCCTTTTTATGGTGCAGATTTTGGCCCAAAACACAGACTGCATAGTGATCAGAATAGTTTAATGAATATGTAACACATCCTTTTGACACATATTCTTTCTATAAAGGGGCAGCTAGGCTGACCATTTCCATCTACATTGTACATGTGGGAAGTTAGATGAGAAAAATTTCACTTTTTGCATCTGAAATTCTTACAGGCGTACCCAAGATTGTGTTATGTAGCAAAGAAGGCAGGCGCAATGTATAGGCTAAATGCTGGCCACAGTACCCAAGGATTCTTCTATGGGTTAGTAAGCAGGCAAGTAAGCAGAGGGTGATTGCTGAAGATAGTCCTACTGGAATATATGTAGCTCAGTCCCTACAGCCACGATAGCTGGGACAATTCAAAAGGAATATGGTCAGTGTCAGGAACTGAGTTTGCGTTTTGTCTTCTGGTGACTACTGGAGGAGCCCTTGTTTGGCAGAATAACAAAACAGGACCAGTGGTTTTGGTGTTTATACAAAGTGTTTATGGCCACAGCTACAGTTTTGTTCCATATTAGAACTAAGTTGAAAGATACTGATAATTAGTTTTAGCTGTCACCATATTAAGATCAATAGGCTTTTCAGGGTATTAATAAAGTGTGTTTCTGAAGTCTGTGTCTTGGTCCTGAGGGTACCACCAGCCCTGACTGTCCCTGCCCAGTGCCCACAGCTCCCCCCCACCTGCCCACAGCCCAGGACCCCATGTCAGCCCCCAGGGCCATCAGCCCCTGCCCCAGCAATGCCACAGCAGGGCCAGTCTCCAGCTCCCCACAGCCCTGTCCTGCCTGGCCATGGGCTCCCCAAGCTGGGTTGTCCTGCAGGCCCATGTCATGGCCTGGCCTCGACCTGTCCCCGTCCCCAGAGAGGTGCCCGATGCCCGGGGCTGGGGCTGCCCCGGTGTCCCCTGGCTGCCCTGCTCCTGGCTGAGGTGGTGGGACGGGCTCTGGCTGCCAGGCCCTGCCCTGCCCAAGCCAGTGGAGCCCCTGATGCTCATGGCCCAGGGAGCTGCTGGGCCCCACAGTGCCCTGATGGGATTTCAGTGTCTGTCCCCATGCAAATCAACTCGCCATCATTTCTGCCAGCCCCCACAGAGTCTCAATATCCTGTGCTCTCATTTCAGTAATTTCTCACATCAGATATACACCTGTGTTTCACCACCCCCCCCAATCTTGCTCAAACTATACTGTACACCTGAAGCTTTTAAAAGCAAGTGACAAGGGAATGAAAATAAATGCCTTCTTGTCAAATGAGATCCACAATGCCACATGTTAGTTTATCTTTCTTAAGGCAATGCATCTAATTGCTGAGCAGTCAGTAAAGCATTATTTAAGAATTGTCCTAAGTAATTAAATTAGGCTACTCCAGTTTGTTTAAACACACATTAATCTTTCATAGTGACATCAAATTTGCAAACACCTTAGGGAAAAATTCTGCAGTAAATCTTTTGTAAATGTAATAAACATTTAACCTGTAAAATAATAGATGAGATAGAATACTTCAAAGTGGTTCTAGTTGACTGCTTTTCTTTCTTGATTAAAAAAAGGAAATCAGAGCTGATTAATAATTTCATTGTATCATTCATGCACAAAGCCTACTGTATTGTATTTGATTGATGGGAAAAGGGGCAATCTGTATATGTTTTAAACATAAAAAGTTTTTTAAAAGTTCACATTTTAAAAATTCAAATTAACCTCATGTTATATTCGGTAAAGGGCATAGAAACTGCCTTGTTTTCCTACTCCAATTTAAAACTGGAAGGGGGAGAAACTTAATCATGATTGAAATAATGATTATTGGCAAAAGTATATCGATTACAAGCTATAATGCAAGAAATACTACTTTTTGGTGCCATGGCCTGAGACTAGATTTAGAGATATGACCAGTGTTGGAAGGTAATTTCACAGTATCACTCCTAATCTTTGTGTTCAGCCCAAATTAACTTTGCATGCAGTTTCCTGTCAGTGTGAGGCAAGCGGTGGTATTAGAAAGTTACACAGCAAGTCTCTGCCACTCCTGTTGAAACTTGGCATGGTGGGTTGTACAGTGTATGAGCTTTCTCCTCCAAGTAGCTTAGCCACAGCCCTTCTTGGCGGAATCAGTAGTAGCTGTGACTGTTCTGTCAGTTGGTACTCATCATCTCACTGAATTAGGTAACACTGTGAGCAAGAGGTTCAAAGTGCACCAGAAACTGAAAATGCTACATTCTAGAATGAGGTAAGTGGGAAATATATGCTATGGGCATGACCATACACTAAAACGATGTTCACAGTTTGCATCTGTTTGGTCTTCTGCGAACAACCCTATGGAAATCCCTTTTTGTATGCAAGTGAGTACTTCACATGAATCCATCTATATTTGTTTCTCATGTACGTTTTACGTCACTTACTTGCAGAAGTGATGGTATGAGAAAGTGAGCCCACAAATAACTGTACCCGTATGCAAACTGAATAGCAGATGTGTACTACAATATCACCTGAGTTTTTTGTTGATCAGGGCATACTCCACATACTCCGCGACCAGCCCAGACCACATTATATCATCCTTTTAACATATGCTAAGATTTCTTTTTTATAAATACCAGGGTGCAATCAGGGCACAAACATGATCTGGAAATGAGAAGAGCTTTTGTGTCGTGCAAGTCTCTGACTGACTACAGTAGCAGACAGTTTGGACAAGCAGAAGTATATTTGTAGCACAAATGCTCATGCTGAGAAACTGATGGCCATGTTGTAGCTGTCTACTATAGAGTGCAAAATCAGATGCTGAAGATCTGACATGCATGCTATACACATTTCAGACGCTTTCTTTGTTTGATTTTATTTTTTCAAGCTTCAAACCAGTTCTAGACTGGTTCCGTTAAGAGGCATTAAATGTGCTTTTCAAACACTTTCTGGCTTAAAGCTATCCCTAGAGTGAACCAAAGCCTAGTAAATGGGAGTTATCAGAAACTTTGATTCAGAAGCAGTCATGATTTGAACAGCTGTGTTTATGTAGATATATTTGCAGTGAACGAGTTAGTAATACACAACTGCAAATGAGATTAACATCCCATGAAGAAAATTTTGTTTAAAATTAGGCAATACAATCAGAAGGAGACAATAGAGCTCCTCTTATTGATTTTTAGGTGTATAAAAGTTCAGTATCTAGTTTACATTGAATGTTGAGGCTTCCAATACAGGTAACAGGAACAGAGATCAGTATGGTGAATAAAAAAGGTTGGATCATCATTGCCTTAGAATGGGTGAAACAATATTTTGGATGTAGCAAACTTCTTTCATTGGCATTAGAGAAGTCTAGAACAATGACAAGATGCCTAGTTTTTAGGCAGCTCAAAAAAGATGGTGCGAGCCCCAATTCTAGTAACATCTTTTAAGGAACAGCGTGAGCTTTAAGTTCTTACTGCTTTTCGGTGATTTTATACTGAAGGTTATATGTATTAAAAAAAAAAAGTCTGTGGTTTGCAAACAGTGTTGGCAATTTCTGATTTTCAGAAGAAATAATGCCCTTTTGAACTTTGAGGAAAATGAATGAATCAGCCAGTAGTTCAGTTGCTCAGCTGACATGCTAGAGATGTTTGAATGTATTACCATAGTTTCACAAATAACAGAGCTAAACTGAGCTTATGGGTAAGGTGCTGTTATTAAATGTTCACATAGAAGTGTTTTGGCACTTTGGATCAGATGGAGGGCCAATTGTGTCAGGTTTCATACAAAATTAATAAAACCCAATAACTCTAAAAAAAAAAAAAGTATAAAGAAAGCCTTTGTCAAAGGAGACTTCCTGGGGCAGTTTTCCACTTACAACAATGTATAGAGGATTCTGAAGCTGTAGTTCATTTTCTATTGAGCAGAGTTTCTCATTTCAAATGACTGTTAATCAGTCATAGAGGGAACACAGTGCTAGATTTCTGTAGGACGCCTCAAACCAGGTTATTGTACCCATGCTTAAGAATTCAATGATTAATCTTTTCTGCTTCCTTCTGACAAAAACTTTATCAAAACTGGTGTGTCAGAATGTTTCAGCTTCAGTGAAACAGCATTTTTTCCTGTCTGACCGGCTCTATTTATCACATTCATGTCAATGCTAAATTTGCTGATGAAAAATCCAATTTGAACTAGTGTGAAGTTTTCTGAAAAGGCCTGTCCAGAATTTGTAACTTAAGAAAAGCTTTGCTATCTGTAATCCTTCCCATTAGCAAGCAAAACCTGTTTCAGAGATTGGGGAGACTCCAACACTACTCATGGGAATATCTACTCATATGTCCTGTGGGTATCTGTAGTGAGACATTCCCAACATTACTTCAAGATCTAGAGCATGCAAAGAATTTGCAAGAAACAAAAGTAATTCCAAGGGAGCAGTACTGCACCACAAGGGAAGACCAGGAAATATCCTGTATTAGGAACTCTCTTTTGGATGCATAAAGAATTTGCAGGAGGATATTTATGAGGTTCTTTTTGGCAGTGCTTGTACGTTACTGTATTTTAGGTGTTTTGCTAAGCATCGTCCCTTTCACCTGGCATAAAGAATTCAGAGCAAGCATAAGAATCCCATGCTTGCTTTTTATATTAATTTCTAGACTCTGTTGATTGTATTAAAGTCAATAATAGAGCTCCTAGATCAAGATCTGAGTATTTTACTTTCCTATAAATGTTGCTTGAACATAGAAGCCAATAAAGGACTCTGCATTTTTTATATTAGAAGCCATAAGAAAAATTGTTTGCCCAATTAGAAAGAACAGAGAGAAAATGTTCATTTTCATAAATATAACACAATGTTTATTACTCAATGAAACAATATTTTCACTACCATAATAATGCATTTTATACAATTTTATTATCATAAGCATAATAATTTAAGGGAGAGGAAAGCAATTTTCTTCAGCATGGGTCCCACATGGTCTTGCACTAACATACAATACAATTATATGTCTCAGATGAGGACTTGATAATAATTGTGACAGATGGATGATGGCCTGGTAATAAATGACTATTTCATAACCAAAGTGTATAAGGGAAATTTCTTTCAACTTTAGGAAAAAAAAAATCATCCCAGCCAGATGGTTTAACTTCAAGAGCAGTGAGTGGACAGGCTCATAATGAATGTATGCTTTATAAGTTAGTTTCCCTGAGAACAACTCAGCTGTTCAACAATCTTTCCTAATATGCTGAGATTTAATAATCAGGCTATTTGTGGAGTGTGCTTGAGTCTGTTCTTTTGCCTTCATCTGTCTTCCTTTTGCTCCAAAAAAGTAGTAAAAGAAGTTGTGTCTATATCTTTGTTAAAATGTCACTACAGCTCTGTAGCTGATCCACAAGCATGCTGTCTAACTTAATTTAGTTTATGGGCAATATAGGTCTAGTTACTTTAAGCAAAATTTCTGTATTAAATTCTTTCTTCCTCTTTAATCTTACAGAATGTACTTTTGAATGGCTGTATCAAACAGTTCATCCCTAAGGAGAAAGGTTCACTGGAGAAAAGGCCAAAAGATTTAATGGTATATTAGTCTGTTAGCTTTGGGATATGGTTCCCTCAGGTGAGAGTTCAGATCCTTTGAGTCTTTTTGAGTTACTGCTAACAAAAAGTAAATTATTACAGTATCACCTGTACTGCAATGCTATTAAACCTTTTTGACAAGGCATCTGAGGGATTTCATAATATTGCTGTTGAGGGCAAGAGTCTCCTTTTCTGCCCTTATTAATATCCATCTTGCAATGGTTAAGGGGGCAGGGCCTCTGCTTGGGTCAAGCATTGTTCCCTGGAAGAGGCTATATCAAAAACAACACTGAGCATGCTTGGACTTCATTGTGATTTCAAGTGCTGCTGCCTTCAGACAACCTTCTCTTTGTCTGTTACTCTTCTGAGATCCACAGGAGCTCTGTTCTGGCATTTTCCTGGGAGGCAGGAGCACCACAGGCTGTGTGGGGCTAAAATGCGGTCTGCTTCCAACCTTTTCCCCTCCCCAGAAGAGACGCCAAGCAAGTATCGGTGTTATTGCTGCTGTTTTGGACGCAGGTTATGGATACTGGAGCATGACAAAGTAAACTGGAGACGAGAAATAAGTTCAAATGTGCTGGACTGTGCAGAGCAAGGCACAGCGCTAGTATTGCTATAAAGTATGCAATATGGTGATATCAGCACCTAATATTGGTGTCACAGGCATCTAAATTTACAGTGTTATAATGACATAGGTATATTAGCTATTACCAGTGCCATGATGAGATACACCTTTGAAACTGTTAATTTAATCTTAGGCTTCTGTTTTATTTGCTCCAGTTCAATTATTTGCTCTTTTAATAGTTAGATCTCCAGCTACACTGCTTGCAATTAGCTCACAAAATCCTGTCTTTCTGACAATTAGATTGTACCATTTTGGTTGCTTACAATAAGGGACAATGAATTTACAAGAAGTACAGGCAGCTTAATGAGCATATCGCTACTATATCTCTGTTAGAGATACATTTTACTCTTCATCCTTGTGTGCAGCAAGATATTTGAGCTACTAAGTAAGTATTCTTTTTGGGACACAGTGCACCCTTGTAATCTTGGAATTATCCCTGGTTCTCTCTGCTGTTCCATTCAATCTACATGTGAGCTATGCAAGAAGCTTTCCCACTAGCTCCCTAAGAAGCTGTACAAAATTACCCTTACCATCATATATGGCTAGACATAGCAGGGCTGACCCTAGTATCTTATTTCTGGGGAACTGCCTCCTAACTTGAAAATCCTTTTCTTTTGTTTTACAGCTGGTAAATCAACAATAGCAAAACAACAAAACAATCCTTCTACCCCAAAAAGCCAACCTTGCAACACCTGAGCAAATGTCAATATTCTGACATTTCAAGTTTTTGCCTTTTTTTTTTTTCTTTCTAATCTATTGCAGGATTTTCATTTTGTTGCTGAAATTGGACACATAGATAATTATAGCTGTTCGTAGCTCATTAACAGCTCTGCCTTTAAATCAAAACATTTAAATAATGAGTTGGTCTAATTTGATTTCCCTGTTGACTGTCAACAATTGCTTTTCTTCCCTCTCTTAATGAATGATTCTGTTCTTTAATTGGGAAACTAGTTCCTGGGCTAGTCCAAGAGGTAAATCTTTCATAATTGCATATAGTTATGCACTTTTCTTTAGATTTATCATAAATCATTATTTTATGGTATCTTAATTCTCTGTTCCACTGTAAGCATTATGGAACTGAAATTTCTGTCTATACTTATGTATTTCCATGGATGTGTGTTCCATATGTTTATTGTGAAATTTATTCCAAATAGAGATAGGGAGGCCTATAGCAACCTTTTAAAACCATACCTGAGGTGAAACATAATGATTGGTTTGCAATATATAGGGGTCACAGCAGGGATTAATAATCTTTATTTCAACTGGATATGTAAACTGTATTTTCACAAGCACTGTATTTTTAAGCTCATCTGAAGTCTCTCAAGACCTCTTTTCTTTGTGAAATATGAAGACGTCCTTTGATACTTATTAGTAAAGTGAGTGAAAAGATGGCGCGACAACTTAGCAGCCCTGCAATTTTAGGTGTTTCAGAATGTCGTGGTACAAATATTTTGAGTTTACCTGTTCTGACTGAGGCTGCCAGAAATATAGACCATGCTCCAGTAAATCTTGCTGCAAGAGTTAGAGGTGTTGTAGTTCCCCGTTGCCTGGTCTGCCTCACTTCAAAAAATTATTATGTGTGTCCCAGAAGGGGCAAAAAGTTGTGCCTGAGCCATTTCAAGTTGTCTTTTCAGTGTCTAAACTGAAGCCATAGATGATCATGAGTTTGAACTAAAACAGTAGGCTTAGAAGTGGGTAAGATACAATTACCCTTCTGCTGCCTTTGCTAGAAGAGCTGCTACTAGTGATGTGTGGGCAAGCTATAGCTGTAGCAGGGACTGTTGGTGCTTGTCTACCACCACCAGAACTGATCTCTATTGTTAAGTTCTGCCAAGATGGCAAAGCTATGGGGAAAGAAAGCATATGCTCTACTTAATGCAACTATGCCTTCAAAACTCTTGGTGTCAGTGCAGCTTTACTGCACTTTAATGCAGAGTGCTTCTGTCGGTTTAATGGTTTGTGCTGTTTCAGGAAGATGGTCTAGTTGAGCTGGCAGGACAACGGGAAGCACATATTTTCTTTCCACTAGGAGGAACTCCACTGAGAGACCTCTTATAGTCTCCAATGTAGTCATGTATACTTTCAAGAGGCTGTGGTATGTTCTTCTGTCTGTAGGTATCAGAATTGGGATTTATACCAAAATTAAAATTAAAAAGTCAAATGTAAAAGTCCTTGTGGTATTATTTGACAGCAACCTACTCATGTGAGAGAAATCACAGCAGCAAGGAGTAAAATGGAAAAAATATGTAGTCTTTCTCATCTGTTTAGCAGAACTGTGGTGTGGGGAATTTCGTCTATGGTGAAATAACTGGTTGAAGGCACCCATTAATGATCTCTATTACGACAATATCTGTTTCTCTTTCTTAGAGTTGCTTCCTGCCAGTACGAGTTAACAGGTTGACACTTAAATTATTCTCTCTCTATGAGAAAGAAGAATAGAGTGATGAGGAAAACAAGTAATGTAAATGTGGGAAATAAGGAACTGCATGCATCCCTGAGTTGGGATATGGAGAAATGCAAAGGAAAAAGTTGGAGAGATGTGGAACTGAAGAGAGGTCTCATACTACTTCACTGTAGTATGTGAAGAATGGGGGGATAAACGAAACATGCCACCAACAGAACTGATGTGTATAGTGGCGCTTAGATACACATTCATGACTGGCAATAAAATGGTGGAAGGCACACAAAACTCTTTGTAGAAGACTCCTTGTGATACAGATCCCTGAGAGTAAGGGCCAACAAATCATGATGCAGTGGTTTTTAACATCAATATAAGAAGAATTACAAAAACATTACAAGAAAATAACAACAAAAAAAGACACCTTAATATAATGGTCGGGAAGGGCTTTCAGGAAAATGCTTTGTAACTGAATAAAAGGGAAAGTAAGAGAACAAGTTTTGTTGATGAGCTGCCTTTGGATTTGCTTAGACCTGGAGACAGGTTGTAAAAAGACAGCAGGAATCCCACACAGGATATTCTTAATGAAGCACTAGAAACATTTTTTCCAATTTTCTACCAGTGCTAGATGCAACTCGAAGTGATAGGTCTTTCAGGCTTCTCTGGTTCATGCAAAAGAAATACAGTGATAGTTTTACGCTTTGGGCTACCCATTGCCATTCGATGGGTATGCCCAGGCTGTGTAACTTCCAGTGATCCTCACTGGAGCTGCCAAAAATGCGATCATCAAGCCCACTGGCAGCATATACTGTTGGACAAGCAAAACCTGTGTGAGTTAGAGATAGAATCATAGAATCATTTAGATGCTTTCCTCTGCTATTTCTCTTTGGTTCTTCATCAACTGCAGTTCTGCTGAATTTAGTATACAGCTTTAACTACCATGGCTGATATAATTGAAAAATGTCTAGTAGTATCAAATTCCTTAAAGTGGTTTGCTGTATTTGTGCAGAGTCCTTTATCTATTTACACTATTTCAGGAAACTTTGGAGGGTGGTTAAATACATGCTATCATATTCCCCTCAGACAGCAAAAGCTTTTATTTACATTTCTCAATTCTTAGTGCTTTTGATGGGAGAGAAGGGTTATTTTTCAGTAACAGCTACTGTAAACCCTTTTGAGACATCAGTGCTTTAACAAGGCATGGGTTCTAACAGGATCTAATGAATAAAGCATATTGCACTGTTTCCCATGACATGCTGTAGAAGCATGGCTGCTGTAGCTTTTGCAGAATTACCTTTTCATAGGTTAGATAAGCAAAACCAGTCCAAATGTTACTGGCACATTAAGTTTCACTCCACTATTTCTCTCAAAAACTATGAAGTCTAAACTCTTTTTACATTTCATTAGTTTTATTAACACTGAAAGGTGCAGTGAAATAACTTTGGACAATATGATCAGGCAGATGCAAGTTGGTGCAGAATTGTTTCCAAATGTTCGGTGCTCAGGCTAAAGGGCACTTAAAAAAAGCACAATACCTGGAGAATGCAAATGGTCAGAGTATTTTTATTGTTCGTATACTATAGTGTTTGCAAATACTGAATCAGACTCAGTTAGGTTTGGCCTGGTTTGTACTATGAGTCCTAAATTCTTACTAAAGGGTCTGGTGGAGAGGAAAATTATTATTCCTTATACTTACTTGTGCAACATCAAATAAAAGTCAAAAAGGAGGACCTATGTTCTATGGCATGTTCTCCTTCACAAAGGTACAGCTGTTTCACATGAAAAGTAAGAGAGCAAATATTGCTGCCCATGTAATCTGACTTCTGTGCACAAAGCACAATGCCTAAGAGTGTGATATGAGTAAGCTTTTGCAGGGCTAAAAAAAGGAGGATATAGTGATATAGAAAGACAGAGATACTGTTGTGTCCAGAACCTGACATCCCATCTAAGTATGAGAAAAACTAAGCAGAATTGTTTATGCCTACTAGAGGAAGAAAATGAGTGAGAGAGACAAAATCTTTAAAAATGAAAGAATAATTTGTTCCTCTGTCAGGATTAGCAAATAAATATTTCTCTGCTATTAGACTGACCTTTATAATTGTTAACTTTTAATGTAGCTCTTCATTTAGGGATAGTCATTAGGCTGAGAATTAAAAATTAAAAAAAAAAAAATTAACCCCCAAAAGAAATTATTACCTTTGAGCTCTTTGAGCTCTTTTTATAGGCATGAAATAACGAGGGGGGAAATGTCTATCCTTCCACAGCTGTTACAGGAAAGATTTTATATTTAACACAGTACTTGTCTTTGTATAGTTACTTCTACTAATTTTCCACGATAGAGACATAATGGAATTGATACTAAAATTAAAATGGGGTGAGAGCAGGGTGAGACAGGAGAGAGTTTTTTCAGATGAACTTGGCTTAGTTCAGAGGGGTGGAGAGTTTTAAATGCTGAGCCCCTTAAAATTCAGTGGACTTGTAAATATTTGTGCAACTCAAAGTCTTGTGAAGAAAATTGCTTGTATCTAATGAGGTCCAGAATGAGTAAAATAAGAGAGGGGCTTCAGACAATAGCCTGCTAAGAAATAAATGTAGTCTGGTAAATTAATATATTGAGACTGCAGCCTAAAGTCATGCCTGAAAAAAATGTAACCTTTCCTTCAACCTTCCTTTCTCTTTGCTCTTTATTATGCTATTTACTGTCATTTGCTGTCTGGGCATAGTCCTGTAGGTGGCTCTGCTTGAACAGGCATGTTGGACAAGATGACCTCCAGAGGTCCCTTCCAACCTCAACAGCTCTGTAATTCTGTGCTTTAACCCAATGTCCAATAAAATTTGCCCATAATCACCATTTGTCACCAGAACTCTCCTAGCATAGGTTCAGGTGATGATTAGTCAAGGCTTGTGGTACTCAAAGACATTTTCTGTCTTCTTTTCTCCTTCCAGAGGTGGCTGTTTTCTGCTCTGGGTAGGGTTCTGGAGTTTTCTGCCTCTATTTATTATTTGTTCTCCTCTCTCAATCAGACCAGTTGCCTCATGTAATAAGTAAGAAAGTGTCAGTCAGTCTGAATACAGTTCACTGAAATGGGTCTTTAGCTTTTTTTTTTTTTACTCCTTTCCTACTTATCTGTATTTTTTCCTTGGTTCTTTTTTTTATTTTATTTTTAATTTCCTTTCTTTATTCATTTTATATTCTCATCTGTGACTCAGACATTAGAAGACATTGACAATCTTGCTCAGCCTTACTTTGCAAATCTCATTTGTTCTGTCCCAACTATTCCAGAGATTTGACATTCACTACTATCTTGCTATTATATCTCTAACTATTGAGACAAGAGCAGGAGTCTTGGCAGCCGTGCTTGCTGAAAGCAAGCTGAAATAAGAATGTGGAGCTGAAAGAGGGAATGGTTGATATGTGATGAGGTAAGTTTCAGTAGGCCTATTTGTCCAAATTCTAACAACATACAGTGGTCTTGATCTTTCTCTGATTTAATGGAGGGTAAGACTGCTATTTTCCCATCATGTACTTGCATTGTGATTGAACTCTTCAAACCTGACCTGAAGTTTTAGCCACACAGCATTCATTAATTTTAGTAGGAGTTAACTCCCATAAACTCATCGTATCTCTTTGGGGTTAAATTTTGTCTTCAGTTACATCCATTTAGTGTCACTGTCAAGTTCCTAAAGTATTGTCAAGAAGAAAGAATTGTGTATCCAAGGCCAGATTTTTGTTTAAAGACTGACTCTACCTGACAGGGGTCCTTAACTGCAAGTGCACTGGTAGTGTACTGTGTAATATCTTTGATTTACTGACAGGGGTAAATTTGCTTAACTGAAAACAGATATCCAAGTTAAAGTATTTCGGTGTAGTTGCTGTTTAAGACAAGAAAATATATATTAACATACTTTGTTCTTTCTTTTCTGATACAAAGTGGAGGGATCATTTTCCAAAGCAAAAAAAACAATGTACAAACCTGTCTATGCATCACTGTAACAATGTTGCTGTGACTAGGATTTAATTCAGACGCTTTCTAGAGACCTTGCATTTATCTTAACTGTTTAATTTTTCCTAGATGCTTAAGGAAAACAAATTAATGTATAAAAGGATACCATCAAGAAAGAAAGTCTTGATTTGAATTCAATTAAATGTCAGCTTGTCATATATTAAGTAGCACTGTGGGAGGACTGCTTTGTTGTGTAATTAAAATGGCTCGTTGTTAAGAAGAAATATTTACAGAGATATTGAAATATTAGCTGGGATTTAAACGTCTGTATAAACTGGTCTCTTGATACCTTCTCAAAGTTATTTCCTCCAGCAACTGTATTAATTCCTACAATTTTCATTCAGATTGCTAAAATCAGTATTTTCACAGAAATGTGGATCATCCTGGCCTAAATAAAAATGTGTTTACTTACTCCAGTTTCAAAATTGGGTTTTCATCTGGCATTTTATCTATAACATCAATAACAAAACCACACAGCTTTTCAAACCTTTGGGATATTGGAAACCAGTAAGAATCTCTGGAGTCATCCAAAGTGTTGCTCCAAAATCTGTCTGTAACTAAGACGTGTAACTAGAAAGAGAAATGGAACAAACTCTTAAATCTGTCTGCCACATAAAAGCATACTTATTTGCTCAATTTCTGTAAGCAAATGCAGATAGACTTCAGTCTTGGGAAAAACAGATGTGGCAAAAAGCAAAACAGACCAGAATGTGTCAGGTCTATTTCCAGTTGTATACAAGATGACAGTGAGGTCCTGGATGGAGCTTCTGCATATCACGGGAAATACGTTAATATAAAAAGTCATAATCATTATCACAAGCATGGATAAATGTATCTAATACATGTATAGGAAATATAGACCTTACAACATTTGAGAAAAGATGTCTACCAAAACTAGGAAATTTGTTCCACTAGACTTTCTGTTGGCAAGCCACCATTATTTCTGTTTTCTCAGGCTATATTCTGAGATCATATCCATACGTTAACATTTGACTCTACTTGTTCTTGCAGAAGAAAATCCCTTCACTTAGGTGTGAACATGGCCACCTTATCTTTGCGGAAAATAACTGTTGCAATATTTTTTCTGGCACTGAATGCTGAATGGGATACTTAGTGCACTGTGGAAGTGCTGCAATGCTTGAGACCATGTTACTCGTAGACATTACCAAAGGAATTAGGAAATACGTGTAATTAATTTTCAGCTTCTTAAACAAATGCCCTAGTTCATCAGAAAAGACATGTAAGCTTTGTGCCTTGATTTGCGCTATGTTCCTTAGAGATATTGTAAAATGTGTCAGGAAAGAAAAGTCCTTGAATTTCTTCTGCTTCAGTTGCAAGTCTATTAATAGAATGGGCAGAGAATTGTAATGCTTCATTGCTTTTGGCTGATGGAGGGGAATACAAGGACCTTCCTATTTTCAAAGTGGCTTTGAAATAGTATTACCAGCAACAAGGCATCAGAGGAGTTCAGCACTCTAAAGTAAAGAAGATATTTTAAAAAAATAGGAAAATGCAATTTTCTCCTTACTTTTACTTTATCAGCAGGAAACTCAGATAACAGTGCTCTGTCACTTCCCTCCTCATCTTCTGCAGCTTTAAATGAATGGAGTCATAAAGATATACTAATAAACATTAAATTTAATAGTAACAGCTTTCCGGTAATCGTCTGATTAAAGTGGACACTGCATGACCCTGTAGAATAATTATGATCAGTTACTAGCCTAGTGACTAGGAATAAACAGCTGATTATATGATTACACAAAGCTTAAAAAATTTCATAGCAGCTGAATCCCCAGTCTATCTGAAATGTTTGGCCTGACCTTGTGTGAGATATTATACAGTGCCATTCCTGTGGGCTGCTAAGGTCCTGCGGTTTTCCATTAAGCTAAATGAGAAAGTCTTGACCATCACAATTTGCACCACTGGGTCCATTATCTTTTGCCCTACAGGTGATTTGCTGTATGCTTTATTACAGAAGACAGAATAGTTGAGAGGGTATTGTCCTGCAGACAGCAATGTCAAAGCTTATCCATTTACGGATACAATGATACTTTCCAAGTTATACAGTAGAGAGTGTTGTATGACTCCCATTAATTTTGGTAGGAAGTACATAATTTAATATTTCAAATGAATCTGAAAAGGAGTTAGAATTATTTTATTGATGAAACAAAGCTTAAAGATGCATACAGACATTTTTAGTTGCTTTAACACAATGTCTTTGACCCTAAAAGAAGAAAGCAGGTCTGTTATATAGTCACATAGCTAAAATACACTGGCATGTGCTGGCAGACTAAAATGTTCATGCAAATAGCCAGTATATTAAAATGGCTGCATCTGTATAGAATTCCTCAGAGCAGATCTAAACAGCATTTCAACCGGCATAGTTACTTCTTTTCTTCTGACAGGTACTAAGCATCTCAGTATTCACTGATGAACTGCTACCCCGTGAAAAATGTTGACATGTGACTAGCCTCCTGTAGCTCTCTTTGACTTAATTCTGTGCATTTGTGTAGCAGCGGCAGGGCTGATACCAGGCAAGGTGAGGAATGTCTGTTAGTTCATCTCCTCAATAGCCAGCAGGGGAAGCTGCTGCATTGGTTTTCAGCGTGACTCACAACTATAAATGCTGGTTATTTTTAAATCCACGGATGAAAAGGTGGAGTTATCTTAAAATGAGAGACACAGTATGTATGTTTGCATGAAGGAGTTTTTGTCAGACTATGCTTGGGATGACTAAACTACTCACAAGTGAGAAAGCAGGGAATGAGTGGTGCATGATGGAACAAACAGGTGCTATTTAGTGTCTAAGTTTAGTATGTCCTATATATTTACTTAGACTACTAAATACAAGAGACTTCAAAAGCTGGCTTAATATAGATTCAGTGATTTAAGCAATTATTAGGTGACTGTAGTCCTTGCTCCATCTGCATAAGAAATGTGTTTCTGTAGAAAAGATACTGGACTGGAACAAGCCCGGGTTCTGTTCTCAGGCTCATCATGACAAGTGTCAGAAAGTCATTTGGGCTCCATTCAAAATATTTTTCTTAAGCACATGCTTATGGGCTCCACAGAATTTGGCTTTTAATCGATCTGATGTTTAGTCTTTTGTCTTTAAACAACAATACAATACTTTGTTCTTCCCATCTTTTTCCTCATATTAAAACCAGGTATGTTTTGATGGCCAAAAAGTTATAGTCATCCAACTGGTCTGAAATAAAAACAAAGTCTTAGCACATACTTTATCCTTAAAACATTATTGGGACCTTATGAGACTTCCAAGTTACAAAGACAAATACCATGAAATTGATTATTAAAGAGAGCTGGAGACAAAGGAATTTTTGCCAGCTGAATTTGAAATAACTGTGTATATGATCCTAAACCCAATACTTTAACTAGTAGTACATCTTTTCTTCTCAGTTTCTACCAGGACAGGATTTGTATGAGTATTATCACACTGGTAAACTGGCAATATTCCCTTCATGCCTTATTAATAATAGATGTGTCAGTGTGGTAGAAAAGAGGTTTTAATTGGGCATGTATAGAAACTCTGCAATTAGAAAGACCATTGTCTAGTATGAACCTTGCCTTGAGGTTATATTAATGACCCATGAAGAAAGTTTTCTCCTGAAATCTAATACTCTTGTTTTTGTCCAAGCTAATGATACAGTCCTAATTCTAATTTAATTCTAGTTCTAACCTTTCTATTGGCATAAAAGTCCCTCAGTAGGAACCTGCAAGATTGCTAGACACCTGAATGAATTTATTTAATCTATAGGAAATTTACTAGTTGAGGACTGACTCTTTCCTGTCTTTAGTTTCAAACAAATGGATTTTGTTCTTCAAATGGATGTTTGTTTTGAAGGTGCTTATAGATGTATAGCAGGGATTTACTTGTGATTCTGCCCATACTAATGCATGTGTTTAGCAAATAACAAATTACCGTGTACTCAGAGGTTATGATGCTCATGACCATAAATGGCACATGACTAAACATACTTACAAGTTCAGTTCTACCCTGGTAGCAACTGAGGTAATGGCCACAATTTATCCCTTAAGGTGACAGAATCAGTTGGTAACTTACGAGTAGTAAAGGGAAATTCCTACCCCATGTGCAATTATTTTCATGTTACAAGCCCTTATAAGAATAAAGATGATCTGTATTACTCTTTTATCTTCAAGGAGATTAAACTTTACTTTAGAAATTAATTCAACGTATATTTCAGATCTAATAAAGGCTGCATACTTACATTTCCAGAGGAGTCAAGACGACCAGAAGTACTGCTGTTGAAAGCTTAAACATTTAATTTGTCTGTTGGAGAAAGCTTTACCAAAAAGGCTGAAAAACAAACCAGTAAACGTTGAACTGGTACAGATTAAGAGAGTCTACTCGGCACAGTTTATTGCATCTGTTAGTTTCTAAGCTGTTTGCTCTTGTTCAGATAGCTAATGCAATGCTGGAAGCAGGGAATTACTAGATGCAGGATGGTGGCAGGGATTTCCCCCCAAGAAAATATCGATACCATTGGTGGAACACTGTGTTATGGGGCAGACTAAATGTCCAGGCTTCAGAATTAAAAGCAACTTTAGAGGAACCATAGTTGTGGGGAAAATATACCTTTGTGCAAACTATTTAAGAGAGTCAGCCTCTTTAATACAGAGAAATGATGAAGATCTATGTCTTGATTACAGCCCATAAGCACCTCTAATGGAGGAAAGAGTTTTGACAGCTTATGTCTCCAAATTTAGCAAGCCGTAGCACAAAAGAGCTAAACCTGCCATACAAACCTTGATACATTCAGGGTACAATGTCTTAAACTATGTATGCACCCACAAGATAGCACAGTTCCCAGCTCCAACTTGTCCTGTGAACTTCTCAGAATTTTTCTCCCAGTCATTTTTGGTTTTGACAGTAGTGTTATGGATTGGTAGAGCCTAATGTATTTTATACAGAAAATCAGAGAAGTATAGTAATTCTTTCTTTCTGTTCTTAAGAGTCTCTAAACATAACAGTATGACTAGCAAAAATATTAGCATTAGCCAAATGATGTTTAGAAAAAATCCTGTCACTAATTCCCTACAAATATTCCTATTTCCCCATTCTACAACAAAAACTGGTATTCCTTTTCTATCTGCCATATTATAAAATTTCTAATTTCCAGTCTCCCTTCCAGTATTCATCAACTTTCTATCACCTTTCTTGTGAACTATCTGTCCAACACTTTCAATACACATATGGATGTGTCGGCTCACTATCTTGGATGGTTTCAGAAAAACAACCAGAAGTATTGCTTTGAATTCACTCCTTTTTAACTTCCATGTTATACCATATTTTATTTATAACTACCGTTTGCACTCCAAAGCCAACTACTTATATCCATCTCATATTGCTTACAGGAATATATTAGCCTTTCTTATTTTACCCCAGCATTCATCTGTTTCCTCCATGTGCTTCTTGCTACATCTTTTGTAACTGAAATATCTCCAGCATATAGAAATGTTGAAGTACTCAGGTGCCCATTATACTTAGAAAGAAAATGGTTCTCACATAACCTTACATAATTCTTACCCTTTTAATTTTTTTTCTTTTTTACATTTTACTTTTTTTTCTAAGTAGTTGAAGCCACTGCTTGTTTTAGAGGAATGCTGAAAGTGGTTTCTAAAACATCATATATGTAGTCAAATTAGGTTAAGTATGCAACCTTTCTTCATATTCTTCAGCAGTTCTCTTCCTACCTTCTGACTTTTTTGACAGGAAGATTTTATTAGAAGAAAATTTTAAACTCCTTTTAAATAAATGGTGAATGGTTCTATTTACAGAGCAAATGTTTAGCCAAAGGCTGAAAGCTTTAAGCAATAAGAAGTTTTCCTTTGGAGCAGGAACACCAAATGTCTCACAGGCAGGAAAAAAATTGTTTAATTTCAGATAAGATAGTGCTCAGAGGAACTTGAACCTTTCTGCTAAGTTTGAGTATTTCATACCTACAGGTTTCTTTAAAGAGCCTCAAATTCTCACCATTTGACTAACATAATTTATCCCAGCTATGCCTCTGGAATAAGTTCCTATAGACTTGATTTGGATGAATCACATGACTAGAAGCAGGACTGCACCCAAAGTCAGTAAATACCGGATGGTAAAATAGACAAATACGTTTGCAAACAGCTCCCTAGGCTAAATCTCTGCATCAACAGCTGGAAGAGGGTATTCGATATGGTTAGTGTCTTTTTCTGTGTGGATACCAACTGTTACTGGACATTTGCTATGTTTACTGAATACTGGGAAGAACCTTGATGCAAATGAGTCTTTATATATATTTTTTAGCTTTTCATACATGGCAGATGTTGGCTGAAAACAATTAGGCAAAAAGCAAGTAGATTAAAAACTTCTTCAATAAATTATAATATAATTTATTGAAAAAAATTTACCTTAGACATCTTCTCAGAATAATTATGAAACAATTACCTAATAATGAAGCTTCCAAGCTTTTTCTAACAGATGGTCAAAAGCTGAAATATATTGGATCATAGATAATCAGCAAATTTAATATGCAGGATAAATGCAGCAATCTATCATCCTGCTGTAACTCACTGTACTATAATGTACTTGTTATAACTGCAAGATCAGAGGAATATTCAAGGGTCTCTAATCTAATATAGAGGTGATACAGGGGTTCAGAGACAGCATTTTAGAAAGTTGTCTAAACTTGTAGCTTTACAGCAGCTACATTTTTTACTTACCATACACTTAGTTATGTCACCTTAAAACAGTCTTAAGACAACTTCAGGACTCATTATGTTTCACATCCAATTACTGTAGGAATACAAATTACTTGCTCTATGTTGTCATTCTAGACAATGATAGCTTCTTCTTGTTTTATATGAATTTTATATTAACTCCTTTACAAAAATGCTAAATAAAAAGTAGGAGTATGTATTATATATTAGCCAAATAAAATATATAATGCCATATAGGTGTATGTGGTGGGTTGACCCTGGTTGGACTCCAGGTGCCCACCAAAGCCACTCTATCACTCCCTTCCTTAGCTGGACAGGGGAGAGAAAATATAACAAAAGGTTCACGGGTTGAGATAAGGACAGGGAGAGATCACTCACCAGTTAACCGTCACGGGCAAAACAGGCTCAGCTTGGGGAAAATGCATTCAGTTTTTTACCGATCAAAATCAGAGTAGGATAATGACAAATAAAAGTTAAATCTTAAAACACCTTCCCTGCACCCCTCCCTTCTTCCTGGGCTCAACTTCACTCCCAATTTTCTCTCCCTCCTCCCCCTAATCGGCAAAGGGGGATGGGGAATGGGGGTTGCAGTCAGTTCGTCACACATTGTCTCTGCCACTCTGTCCTTGGGGGAGGACTCTCCACACTCTTCCCCTGCTCCAGTGTGGGGTCCCTCCCACGGGCTGCAGTCCTTCAGGGACAGCCTGCTCCAGCATGGGTCCTCCATGGGGTCACAAGTCCTGCCAGAAAACCTGCTCCAGTGTGGGCTCCTCTCTCCACAGGGCCACAGGTCCTGCCAGAAGCCTGCTCCAGCGCGGGCTTCTCACATGGTGACAGCCTCCTTTGGGCACATCCCTCTGCTCTGGCATGGGGTCCTCCCCAGGCTGCAGGTGAATATCTGCTCCACCGTGGACCTCCCTGGGCTGCAGGCGGACAGCCTGCCTCACCATGGTCTTCCCCACGGGCTGCAGGGGAATCTCTGCTCTGGCACCTGGAGCACCTCCTACCCCTCCTTCTGCACTGACCTGGGGGTCTGCAGGGTTGTTTCTCTCACATATGCTCACTCCTCTCTTCTGACTGCTGCAGATGTTGTGCAGGTTTTTCCCCCCCTTCTTAAAAACATTCTCCCAGAGGTGCTACCGCCGTTGCTGATGGGCCCGGCCTTCGCCAGCAGCGGGTCCATCTTGGAGCCAGCTGGCATTGGCTCTATCGGACACAGGGGAAGCTTCTAGCAGCTTCTCATAGAAGCCACCCTGGTAGCCAGCCTGCTACCAAAACTTTGCCACACAAACCCAATACAAGGTATAACAAAGTCCATTTCAGAGTCAACTACTGATCACGTCATACAAATGAGGTGTTCTTGTGCCTTCAGTATGTCTCATGAATGAACAGGGCATTGCAGAGATGTTTATCTAGAATAGTTACAAATAGTAACTACCTATAAGTAAGAATACTTGAGCCAACGTCTGTTTCATTTTATAGTCCTAGTGTATACCAAGCTGAAGTTAATGTGGTAATTTGATTCTTTTACCTTCTGTATGCTAGCATCTTGATTTGATATAGTTTATACTTGTTACGACTAACAAGCGGTTTGAATTTCCATGTCTGATTCTGCACTTCAAAGCTGATAGTACTAGTGTGTGAGTGAAGACAGCAATACATTACAACTTAATGAGCAACTGTTCTTACTCTGAATCATGCTAAGAACCACAGAAGGCAGAAGGTAGTATGAAGAAAGAGGAAAAACAAAATTAAAAGTAAACAGCTTTTAATTCAGTATCAGTAACATTTCTGAGAGAAATTTAAAAGTACCTCTTTGTTAATTTGAGTTTTATCTTTATGTTTTGGCCATTTTAAAATAGAGTAATTTTTCCCAGCTCAGCTATACAGTTTAAGAGTACCTACACAGTGTCATCCAGAAAACCTGAATAGCTTAGTCAAGTGAGCTGACTTGATATTGCTGGAAGGTATGCCATATATTTCAATGGCAGTTTCTGATGCAGAACTGAAACAATCACAACTTTTGCAGACAAATTTAAAAGCATTTAAAACCAAACTTAGAAATTCACTTGAGGTTATAGTTTCAGCACTAAGCTATTAAATATTACAAAAGATCCAATCAAATCAAATCTTGGCCTTACTGTGACAGGATCACATATGGTTGTATTATGGGATCTTCATGAGCAATGGGGACTAATTCCACCTGTGAATAAAGTAGAAAGAGTGCATACAGGACAACATAACAGTCTACGTAAATCAAGCCTACATAAAGATGATCTACCATTTCCTAAAGTTTATTTTCATGTAGAACATAGAAATCTCAGCATGATCCTTGATGCATCTTCTGCATATACCAATAAACCTTCAAGCCTACACTTCAGGATCCTCTAAATCAGAAATCAGAATAATCCATTACTTAGCAGGAAGAGTAGAGTCAACTTTGCAAGATGAACATATAGTAGTGTCTATCTGTATTCAGAAAATACTGGGGCTTGATCCCCTTGAACAGGGCAGCAGAGGAGGAAATAAGCAATATGACTGAAGTGTAGTTGGACGGCAGCACTAGTAACTACTATCTTCTGGTTAAGAGCTGCACATAGGAAGTATAAATAGATCAGGACTAAAATCCAATGTTCAGTCATGGTATGATAAAAGATAAAAATTGTAAATACTTACATTGATTTATTATCAATAATAATATATTCACAGTTACTCAATTGTGATTTATTAATATTTATTCTTATCAAGTAATATTTATAGAATATAAAATTACACACATCAAAATCTGTCATTTACTGATGGGAATGTAAGTAGTTTTATGCCTTCTGCATTATGCAAGGTGCTATTCTACTCTAGCTGTACAGTCAGATAGTAAAGGCAAAAGGATATTTTAGACTTTTAATTTCCATATTTATTAAAAAAGTGACTCTTAGTAAATCCTTGATTTTATTTTCTTGGTAAATTACACTTATTTCCTATATGGTATTATAATAATTTCTAGCAGGCATTACATCATTGTATTTGAAGGCTTTCTTTATAATATCTTAGGTCTATGAAAAACAGATTCAGAAGTCACACTTCCTGAATGTATTTTTCCATGTATATGTAATGAACAATCAGTGAATAAAATGTTTTATGCACAGAATTATAGATGGCTTCAGAAAGGAGAAGCCACAGTCAAAATAATGATGTGGGTGTCTTAAACAGGACATAGGTTGGCTTTAAGCATGTACATCCAAAAAGCCATCTAAAAAAAGTCCCTTTTACTGTACCCCTGCAAGTATCCAAAATTCGTAGGCATGTTATTTTCACCTTTTATATATTCTCTGGAAGCTAGCAATTTTCTTTGTTTGCCCTGAACTGCCTTGATGTGAGCAATGAGATGCCTTTTCTGATGTTGAAATCCAGGAACCAGGTGGAATGAAGCCTAAGTCTCCTGAGAGCATCTAGTGAATGCATTCAAAGCATAACTAGCACAAGCTATTCAGATAGGGCTCCCTGAAAACGCCATTAGAGCAACTTTATTTTTTCAAGTGAAGGTAGTACATAACTTCTGTAGTGGAGAAATCATGTGGTTCAGGAGGTGTATGAATGGTCTACCTTGCAGTTCAGTAACTAGGACACCTAGTAGATGAGTCCTGGTTTCCCAGGACTATTGTTGCTTTAGCCTGGTAATGCTTTAATAGAAGATGATCATCTGTACATAGGTGAGTATCCCAACCATAATGATACAGAATTATTTTGCTCTCTATCTTTCTGATAGCATAAATATTGCCTTTCTTTCTTAATACTGGCCTAGAAAAGAGAACAATCAATAACACACTTCTGGTGTGTCAGCTGTGTCAGCTTCATGAGCTTCCTTTCACCTCTTCAGAAGGCAAAGATGTATACAGAGTGCTGCTTTTCTATCTAAATCCTCAGGCATGAAAGTGTATGTTCTTAATTTTGAGATGGTGTGTCACTGCTTTTGTATAAGAGCACTACCATCTACACAGCTGCAGGATTGTTTCATGTTACTCCCTCACTTGACTGATGCAGTTGAAAAATATAGTCCAGCTTTTCCATACACTTTCTGACAGTTTTAAACATGCTGGAGAAACACTGTTGAAGGACCTTTATTCTATATTCTAATGAATGTCACCACTTCAGGCTAATCTGAGCTTTGGAGCTCTTCTTTCCTTGCTCAGCACCCCGCAAGGCAGCTAGCTTTTGGCACAGCACTCCTTGCATCCCACAACCTGGCAGTGCCTCTGACAGCTCCTCTTCTAACCACCCCACACTGTATCCCATTCAGCTGCCGGTCACTTCTCTCCCCTGTAATCTGTCAGCAAACAGCGACCCCAAGCACAGGTTAGCACTGACCAGTCCTGGGCCTGATCACTTTTTTCACAGTCAGAAATCCATCTGCATCTTGGGCAGAGACCTAAGCCATGCTGGGGCAAAGTCTTCCTACTGGTCATGTAAAGTTTTCAACAAATGTCCTTTTACAGCCATGAGTCAAGGACAAATCCTGATTGCAACCAGTCTGGCACAGTTGGGTAGGATCCAGATGTGCATTTTCATCCTGGAGGTGGGAGGTCTCATGAGTTTGAAGACAGCAGGGGCAGAAGGAGACGTGGGTGTCAGGATTTCAGGAGAGGAAATGTCGGGCCTTCGCCCCCACCCCAGGCACACAAACATACCCGGAGGTGCTGCAGCGCGTGCAGAGCAGCAGGCCGTGGAGCCAGGAGTGACGCAACGTCCCCGTAGGAGCCGGGAGGGACAGAGGAACCGGCCGAGGAGCAGTCACACGTGCCTCAGGAGATGATGGGAGCCCCCTGCCCCTGCCGGGGGCTGGTCCCAGTACCCACACTGAGGCCTACAGTCCTGTAGGCCCCCGCAGCAGGAGTTCCCTGATCCCCAGGGACGGCAGCCACCCCCGAGACTGCGAGGACTTGTCCGTGGTGCCCAGAGCGAGGGTGTCAGGGCAGCTCCTGGGCTGGCTTCATGCAGGGCCTGTGTGAGGGTTTGCCACCCAGGGATGGGCCTAGCACAGCAGTAATGTCCGGGGAGCACCCAGCCCCGCATGGACCCCCGGCCTCCCTGGTACCCTCCTCACCCTGTGGCCCCCAGCCCTGATACCACCGCTGACTCCCCATTGCCCTTGTATTAATGACTCTTGACTCATTCTCCATGCGGTAGCAGAGAAATGCCCCAGTCCCACGTACCACCTTTGCTCCCCATTCCCAGCACCCAGAGCACAGGACCAGGTGAGTTCCTGGTAGGGGTTCGGTGGTGGGCGAGGTGTCTCTCCTCCCTCTGCAGCACCAGCAGCACCAGCAGCGTGCCAGGGGTCCTTCTGCCCTGGGAGTAAGACCTGCCCAAAGGGATGGGCGCGCTCAGGAAGGGTTGAAGTGGCTTCAGTTAGAGAAACGGTCAATAAGAATGATAGACTGCCAAGAAGTTTTTACATAAACAGAGACATCCTCAGCTGAGGTCATCTAGCCTAGCTCCTGCACGGTCAATTAAAAGAGGTATTCTGGCTTGTGTCAAATACGGATGATTGGATACTGCTTCAAAATACCATGTACAATGGAAATAATCTCACCCTGTGGGAAAACGTTAGAAAGGAACTTTACAAGGCCAGTGTAGGTTATGTTTGAACAGGGACCTGAGAAGATACAGTGTTTTGTTAGTATCAGCTTATCTAAACTAAATCTAACTGCTTGATGGTCCTCCCCATCACTGGATTTCTAAGCAGCAGCAGCACTGAAATTTTCTTGAGTGCTGCTAGTCTGTGGTTGGCCTTGGCTTCAGACTTCTAGGAGTGAGCACCATGATTGCTCATATCCTTGAGCAGTGAAGTTCCTCTCCTGTATTAATTTGTATGTATTCTGCTGGGGCATTGTGATGGAAGTGAAAATATGTGGGGGTAAAACATGGTAACCTGGAGGTTCCAACTTCCAGATGTGATTGCACTGGTATGTTCAAATCTATCAAATAACAAAATGAGACCTGTAGAGATTAATTACTAAATGGCAGCAGTGGCAAAAAATCGTGCCGCTGTTTTGTGTTTCTTACATAGGTTATGGCCAGTTGTTCAGAGGCTTGCCATGGCCTCAGTGTTTTCACTCCTCCCCTTCACTGTACATCATTACTCCTGTAAGAATGATGAATATAGTACAGGTGATTTAATGCTATTGCTTACTAATTAACTGAGGGGAAAAAAAAAAGAAAAAGATTTACATAGATAATTAAGTTCAGTTATTCAATTGAACCTAGCTGTAGCAGCAGAGGCAAATGAACTGAGTGGCAGGAACTGCTGCTGCTTGAGAAGAAATCTGGAGGAAAGAGGATGAGCATGATGGATTGAGCACTGCAGAAGCAAGCTTGGTGCATCTATTGTAGGCAGCGTTTGAGAAGAGGAGGGGAGAAAGATGTCTGTACGTAGCAAAGGTTGACAGTTTGTATGAACTGGTGGAATAATATCTGAGGAATGTCAATGAAAATAGAATTTAAATTAGAGAACAAATTGCATATTCAGGTACATACTCATTTGTGCATGGTAGAGCAAGTATTAAGTGTTCAGTTAACACTGGAGGAGGTACTTATGTTACTGCATGGCATGTGAAAACAGGCCTTTTGTTGCATAAATGGTCACTTCTCCAAGTCAAGTAACATTGTGAAACTATTGTAAAATGTAAACCACCTTCCTCTGTATGTGTATGGAGAGATAAAGTATACATGTTTTACCTGATAATCAAGAAAGTGTAAGACACATATTCTCATTATTATTTCAAGTGGGTTTTTTTTTAAACAATTCTAAATTTTGTAATGAACATTTTTTTGTACTGAACTTCCAAAATATTCTGGTTCGTGATAGTTTAAATGCTTCAGGTTGCCTTTTATACTGCGCTGCTGAAAACATGTTTACGTAGCTCAAAGATCAAGTCAGGACTTTAATAATTGCATATTTCATATTAATGAAAATATTATATTTAATACAAATATAGGTACGTCAGAATACAACATTTAGATACTTTCAGTAAAACATTTCTTTTTTGCCCCTTCCACAAAACCTTTCAATACTGTGGAAATCACGTTATTTCCACAAAATAGTACCTTGCAGACATTTCTTTGTCTGCTCCTACAACTTCTGATCCTTCATAGTTCAAGAATAAATAGTTACTTGTAATCCTTTTTCATAATATGCAATATGAAATTGTGCAGAAGTCTTAAACTTCTTATAAGAATGATCTCAAGAGTCAGCATTCATTAATAAATACTCCTTCATAAGGTACCATATATTGACATTGAACGCAGAAAAATCAAAAGGTTCTCTTTATCTCTCAGTCAAAATGCCTCTGTGAACTGCTGTAGGTACTAATATCCTTCTATGCATCCTTAAATAACTGTGAATATAAAAAGCCATAGCCTAGTCCTCTAGGTAATTTGCAGAACATAGTAAAGGGGACTTCAACAGCAGCCATACGTCAAATCATAGTGCTTAGGAAATCTCTTCCTGATGTTTTTTAATAAAAAAGGATGCATTCAGGTGTTTATTTTGTTTAATATAAAGCTTTAAAAATAGTGATACTGGAATCTTAAAGTTTCTGTTAAATTATTTAGACGAATCCCTTTGAGTTCAGAAGTAGATTTGCAAGACACATCAAAAAGTACAGTTAAAAAACTACAAAATACCCCCTCAAAAATGAAATTCATTCCACTGCTTCACAACATTATTTTATTTTATTTTTTGTGTTTTGTGTTCTTTATGGATCTTTGCTTGAAGCAAGTGGGAACCGTCATTAGCTGATTAAGATTCTAAGGCTCAAATATTATTGACCTTTTCTTTTTTGCAGTATTGGTTGGCAGGCATAAAAAAGTTGTCTTCTCCTCATCTACTTGGGGCTCTCCAGGGCGTGACTTCTAATTGCATTCTCAGAAATCATCACCCCTAGTAATTTGAATATAGGGCACATACCATTATTTCCTCCTTGCATGGCGTTTGCTGAGCTAGCAAGCAGAAAGACACAGAACTAGGAAGGCTTGTGAATGAATACTAATTGCACAGGGACACGTCTTTGTACTTTCTCTATGGGTGTACACAGGGGAGGAAAACTGCATTTGGTATTCCTGATATTTTTAGAGACATGCAACCTTTTCTTAAACAAAGCAACCACCTCCCACCCTGTAAAAAAACCCTCAAACTATACATCAAAACCAAAGCAGAGACACAGATGGATGTTCTTCTCCCTTTACAGATCACCTTTGAAGAACCACTTTCATTCTGACTACTTCATTTGCATTTTTTATAAAACAGTGTTAAAATCAAGTGTTATATTACTCGTGAAAGCTCAATAGCACACAGCTCAGACTGCTGTTTAGACACTGCAATATCTCTGAGGCAAGCAGGCTGTTCCTGCTTAAGAGATTGTCTAACTTGTTGCAGAATCACCTGTAAATGTGTAGTAAACCCATGGAGCTTCAATCATTTTCTTATCTGTTCTATTGCCCGCAGGAGAGTCATTACTGCAGTATTTACAGCTGTCACAATAGTTAATATGATCTAGGCATAGCTACTTGTTTACTCATTGATGTGATGTGACAGTTTAATAATAACCATCATAATCAGGGGTATAGAAGACCAGAAATATTTTTTTACTCCTATGGAGATGCTGTTTTCATCTTCTACTAAAGGTGTTGTATCCAGTCCTTTAAATTATTGCACTTCACTGGAAGCATTATAGGATATTTTTAGCTTTATCAGCAACTTCAAAACACACTGCTTTGTCTGTTTCCCCAAAGAGGAAGAAAAAAATGGCAAAGATTTTATTTTTGCAGATGAAATGAGGTATTGAATGGTAAAAAGTAAAAATTAAAGTTCTCCCAAAAGGTGAAAACCAAATAAAATCATGTGTTAAATTGTAGAACAAGAAAGAAAAAGATCTATGACACAAGGATTTATTGTGACAAAAAAGCAGAACAGTTTCCAGCATACTCAAATGCACTCATTTACTGCTACATTTACTTAGCATTTTGTCTGTTTTCTATCAGGTTCAGAATAAATGGATGATTTTTAGGGGCAGTCTGAAATGAAGACGCTTTGGTGGCCAAAGGACAAGGTTCTCATGGGTACAGATTTGGATATTTTGTATGACTGATCCCAGACCTCCTCACCCCACCTGCCTTTTAATCATATACAACACTCAGGAGATGAGAAAATGTTAGACAGTCAGACAGTCCTTCATTTCTCTTTCATAGCACGGTGAAGCAAGAAACTCTTGAATGGTAACAGAGCAGACCATTGCATTTGTTAAGCTCTTAATCTTAGTGTCAACCAAAGCCTCACCAGATGAAATGAAGTTTGTCTCTTGCAGTTGTGTGAACATTTGTACTGTAGAAGCTCACTTGAGATACTGCAGTTGGATCTTATGTCTATCCGTGACTGGCACATTAAAAAGCCAGAAATAAAGCCCTTGTGTGGCTACTCAGTGTGAATGAATTGACAGATCCATCCAGGAAAGAATTAAACTGAAGACTTTAAATGAAAAGGCAATGAATTTATAACAGGATTATATAGCAGCTTGAATCAAGTTTGTACAATGCTGAGCTGAGAATTCAAAGAAAAACAAGAGAGAGCACAAAATATTGGCATTTATAATTGGCTAACGAGACTTCAGCGACACAGGAATTTTGCGGCAGCAGCAGATTCTCACATAGTTAGAAAGACTGAAGAGGATTTTAGCTCCTGTGCTTCACCAGTTAGCTTTACTAAAAGACAAGTCCCCATGTGGCAAGTTACATCTAATTTTTTCTGCTCCTCAAAACTTGCAGATATTTTTAGTCAGAGTATTTTTTTTGGCTGTTCATGCCCATCAAGTCTGGCCTAAAGGTTGTGATAGTTTTAGACCAGTAGGATAAAGGCTATTATCAGCTGATCAACAAGCTGTAGTGGAAAGCTCTCAGAACTTTCCTAAACTGGGGGATTTTCATACCCAGAATGTTTACCTCCTTGCACTTACTCTATTTTAAAAGTGGGGCTTCTTTCATAATGGTAGGTATAGAGGAAATAAAATGTTCTATATGGAATTTTGTGTATAAACCAAATCTCAGGTGATGCATTTACCGAGTTCAATGGGAAAATATAGCAAAGGGAGACAGAAATTAAGTACAAGTTAGGAAGGACAAAAGCACTTTCAGCCAGGGTATGAAATGAGATGTTGATGAGGCAAAAAGAGAGAGGAAGGCTGTCATTTCAGGTATAAGGTACATATTGCTCCAATTAAAAAAAAAAAAAAAAAAAGTCACATTTTATTGCACAAGCTTTCAACCAGAAGTGTTTACCCTTCAGCTGTCATCTCAACTGACTATTCACATACTGTACTGGGCTATAAAGTCAGCTCTGTAATGCTACAGAACATGTTACCTTGGGGAAATACTCTCTTTGGTTGTTTCACACAAATACTGCATACAAAAAGCTTTTCATTGTAATGTTTAATGTAGTAATTATTGGATTTTCTATTGTAAATATACATATAGCTATCGAGTAATTGACCCTCTGCTTTTGGAAATGTCACTGTCATGCCAGTCAAAAGCGTGGTTTGGAAAATAGTAGTAGTTGCATCCCTGGAAAGTAATCCTTGCAAAAGAAATTACATTTAGGAACAGGCATTTAATCTTTAGTTCACATTCATCCATAAACATCCTGAAGAAGATCCATCTTTACGACTTTTTACTAGCTCTCACAGCAGGCGTCTTTGACATGTCATTTTCCACAGCCTGGGATGCATCACAGGGTTCTTTTCAAACTTTATGTTGCCTATGGGCAGTTGCATTTGCTCAGGTTGAGAGGTGTTTGGAAGAAGGAGGAGGGATTGAACATCTTGGGCTTTGCAGAACAATCTCCTGTGTCCCAAAAGTGTGTGCTATCCCAGAGGTAAATCTGCCTTTTCTCCTTTAACACCCTGGGCCACAGGCAAAACCAGTGTCACCACCACACTCTCCAAACTGATCTCTTCTTATATTAGTGCTTCCTAGACCACCCTCTTCTCCTCTAACAAGTCACATAATGGTTGTTTCATACAGCAGTTGTAGAGCAGATATCCCATGTTTTCCTGCACCATGAGTCCAGGTTGATCCCTTTCACCATTTTACCTTCATTTGCCCCCTGCCTCAAGCAACCATGGTCTTACTCCTCACCCTTTCTTAGACTAGCATCTTCTTTCACAAGATGCTTTTCGTCATCAGGAGACTCCTCGTCTGGGCAGCAGCTGCAGATCTAACTCTCTCATTACAATAAGTTGGAAGTAATCAAACCTGGTAAATGGAAACATATGCTATTACATTCTGAAAATGCGTGTCATTCAATGCTGGAGTAACTGCACCACCATACATTTTTTTGAAAGGTGAGGAGAGAGTACAGGTATTACTATAACTAACTTAAAGCTGTGGCCAGTTAATTGTTTTTCATTTTTTTCTCCATCTGTTCCCATGCTCCCAATTTTTCACAGAATTTGTGATGATTTGGCCACTTGAAAAAATGAGTGTCTCAAAACCTGGGCATAGGGAGTGCATAAATGTTCTGTTCAGTTCTGGGAGGAACATTTAGCCAAGGAAGTTAAGGCTCTGTTTAGAAATGATTCAGTCTGTCACTTTAAACTGTACCTACACTCACTTTGACACTGATAAGAAAACTCCTGCTGCCTAAGTGTTTTAAAGGAAATTATTCTCTTGAGGAATGTCAGACCCACTGCTTTAAATGCTGCTTCCCACTACAGTGTTAATGAAAAGTCTGCCAGGGTTATAAAAAAAAAAAATCTATGTAATTCCTTTTCCTATGGACATACATATCTTGAAATCTACTTGTATTTGCAGTTACCATATTAAAAATAGTAAGTGATGCTTTTCTTTCACTAACAACTGCATCAAACTTGTATCTGGTGGCACACCAGCAAATAAGCTTCAGTGAAACCAGTGGCATGTTTCTGACGATTCAGTGACATGAGATTGAGCTTCAGTAATTTTATTCTATGTCGGGCCTAAATGTTTAACAATTTTCACAGCAATCAATCAAGCCTGTTTCTTTTTAGCTTGTTCTTTCTTCCTCTCTCACTGGTGTAAATTGGGAACAATCCTCTCTGAATTCAGCAGAGTTATAATAGTCTAAGGAGAGAATAAGACCACTTCTGTGCTAGCTTTGCTCTCTGACAACAGCATTAAAATAAGCAAGCAGAGAATAAAAAAAAAAAACCAACAACCCTAAACAATACTGACAGGGTATGATAGAGGCAGCCAAACTACTGAAAGTCAGAAACGCTGCCAGTCAGCGTGATGACAACTATGACTATTTTTTTTTCCTTTGGCCCGATACACATTCATTTTATCATGACCTCAGGTTACAGTTCTTGTCTAACATTATATAGTACCCAGAGGTATTCACAGGCCTGTTCTATGTCCCCTTCACATATGTAATTCTCACTGAGTTATTTGGGGAATTACTTTTTAGCATTTTGGTGGATTACGACTACTAATTTTGAAAAATAACAATTTGGCACTCATGCTTTTGTAAATAAGTTAATATTATGAGATAATAATAAATTTTCCTTGTAATTCTTGGTATGGTGTCTCCTTCTTTATTTTTAATACAGTTACTGTACCGTGGGCACTTCTTCTTCATATGCATGGCAGATGCATAATGTGTTTTGCCATGTGATAGGGAAATGGAGTAGGTGACCTTTCAGGGTACCTATTTTTCATGCTTCCCTATTTAAAACAAAGGGAGCTTGTTGGTATATGCAGTGTTCTTGCATCCTGTCTTCACTGTGTCTGCATTAAGATGAGGTAATGTAGATATGATAGGAATTTAAGAAGAAATTAATAAATATGTGTATTGCAAATCTTTTGTAGAAAAGATTGGGAATGTTGCAATGTGTAGGTATTACTTGTTTCTGTGTAGTATAGCTGAATTTTAACTGGTTTCATTTCTCCTCTTCAAAAGCAGATATATGGGATCTTTGATTACATCTTTTACATTTTCTAATTTCTTTTATAACTTGACAGTGCAAGTGCTTTAATTAATTAATTAAAGTATATTTTTTATTAAATTTTTGTGTCTTGTAAGAAGTTTTTCATTTTTAATCTTAGTTAAATGGATTTATTAAATGCTCCTTTGGAGAATATGCATCCTCTCCAGGTTCCGCTCTTCCTCAGGGCATTAGAAATTGAGTCGGTCATTTAAATTACCTAGTGTACTGAAAAGAAAGAACTTTCCCAGAAAACTGATGGAGTGCATAAGCCACTTGCCTATAAAGTACAGTTTAGTCTTCTTTTTTCTACAAGTGTCACTTTTTCTACTGTAAAAAGATAGTCATGACTATCTGATTCTGATATACTGCTTAGTTATATGTAACCGGAATTTGATCCACTTTTAACTGAAATCTGCTCTATTTTGTCAATCTTCTGTGCTGCTGCAGGCAAAGGAAGGAACATAAAGATAACCCCTCCATGTTGTTTTTTAAGTTCCTGACTTTTCTCTAGGTTTTAAACTTCAGTGTGAAATTTGCTGCACAACATCTTTTCAGCAAAATGTCAGTGTCAGTGAGCTCAGAAATATTCAGAAACATTTTTGGTGCAATGACCTTTTGCTAAATCTAGGTGGTCATTCCAAAGAAACTAACTTAGATTCTTGGCCTTGTGCACTCCAGTGCCTAGTATTTTTCTCCAGGGCTGACCAGCTCTTCACTTTCAGCCGCTTCACTTTTTTTGTTGTTCACAGAAAATCTAAAAGGAAATAATTCTCACTGAGCAGCTGACAGTATCAAGAAGTTTCAACTTTGTTGAAAATCATAGCTTAAAAAATCCAGATCAGTCCAATGGCTGGTCTGTTCTTGTGCTATGCTTTTAATAGCAATCATTAACAGACGCTTACATGTAGGTGTGTAGCTGCTTATAGTGATCCTAATCATAGCACTGTCATAGGTGGTGAGAGCCTTGCTGCATCTCTGGAGGGATCAGATCCATGTTCCGAATCACAGACAGTGATATCTTACTTGTTGGTTCTTCGTGAACTTCAAAAGGTCTATTTTTTTTTTTCTAGCCCTGTAATAGGAAAGCTTTTGGATATTTTTTTAAGGGATGGGAAAAAAGAAGATTGTTTCCCACATCACTTCAGGTCAAAGGAATCCTGTTCCATGGGCTGCTGTGGAGCCAGGGACATAAGGATTTCAGGGACTGTGCTGCAGAAGCAGCATCCTAGAAATACTTGAGCTGCTAATCTTCAATTTGTAGTTAAAAATAGAAAACAAGATAAGGAAAACTTTATTCAAGTACCATTCAATGAGATGTAGTCTGGTGAATGTTCTGTCTGCTATTCAGGGCTTTTTTTTTTTTTTTTTAAATGCGTTTAGTTATTTAATAGTAGTTACTGGTAACTTTAGTTTTTAATAACTGCTTAGTTATTAAATAGTTAGTATATTAACATATACTCCTGCCATACCTACTTTGTAGAGATATTTAAAATAAATCAACCAAATATATGTCAGCTATAACTTTTAACTTCAGAAGTGAAATAAAAAGAAGTTCACTACGAGGACTAAATGAAAATGTAATTTTCAAGTGAAAAAAATTGCAAGTTTTTGTTAGTGTGAGTGTTAAAATTCCAGTATTGTGAGATAAGAATGGATGGTGTTAAAAGAGTAAATAATTAAAAATTATTTTTAGATCAAACCCCATAATTTTTAAATGGATTTTTAAAACTATTTTTAATCTTTAAGCCTCATAGTTTCAGATTTTTCTGAGAAATCTTGAGAGAGATATTTTTAAATAAAGTTTCATACATTCATAAGAATCAGAGATTTTAAAATGCACAAAATTCAAAAGATTTAGAATGAAATATCCGGTGGCAACAATGGTTTCAGGCTCTTAGCAACATCTCCTACGCTTGTAAAACTATCTCATGCCTTAGGACTTTTCATGCCATAAGCAGAGATTGTTAGTGAGTTTTGGATTTAAAAACTTGAATCTTTAAGGTAAAAAGCAATTAAAAGAACTGTTTGTGACACAGTACTCTCTCTCCAACATGCAATTCACCGAAAAGTTTTTTCATTGAATGTTTGGGGTCTACATCATGAAAATACGAACTTCTATGAACTTCCAGAAAACAGCAAAAAAGCCTGAGGAACCCAGAGCACTGCATCTGTTGAGTTTCTTCATAGCTTGGTTGAAAGGCTATATAAAAGATAGGTTTCCACAGCTGCAGAACAGGGAGACCTTGCAAGGCTTCTGTGATCCTTGATCTGGAGAAGTGCACGTATTTATAAGGATGCTAGATTAAGTGAGATTTATGGGTTCAGGGAGACATACTCCTGGTTTGGTGGTCAAGCTTCAAGGGCTGTAGTCCAGCTATGATGCCTCTCAGTTTTTTGGCCTCTCAAATCTGATTTTTTTTTCTCTATTCTTGAAAAACTTGCTCATCTCCTTAAGCCTGGTGAGACACATCTGGAGTGCTGGGTCCAGGCCTGGACCCTTAAGTACAAGACAGATATGGACTTCTGGACTGAGTCCAGAGAAGGGCTACAAACATGATTAAGGGTCTGGAGCATCTGACAAATGATGAGAGGCTGAGAGAGCTGAGACTGTTCAGCCTGGAGAAGAGGTGGCTATGGGGGATCTTACCAATGTGTACAAATACCTGATGGGGGGAGTAGGGAAAATGCAGCCAGATTCTTCTCAGTGGTGCCCAGTGACAGGAGAAGAGGCAATGGGAAAAAAATTAAATACAAGAAATTAAAAAACTATTTTTTTTTTTTATGGTGAGGGTGTTCAAACACTGGAACAGGTTGCCCAGAGAGGTTGTGGAGTTTCTGTCCTCAGAGATGTTCAAAACCTGGCTGGACGTGGTCCTGAACAACCTTTTCTAGTTGGACATACTTTGAGCATGGAGGTTGGACTAGATGATCTTCAGCGGTGCCTTCCAACCTCAACAGTTATTTTGTGAATGCCTAAAGTTTAACGGGATAGATTTGAGCCTCTGACAAAAAGATGTTAAAAGGAGGTAAGAGACCACAGTATATACTTTCTTTCACAAACTTACCAAACATCATCTTAAAAAATACATAATTTGAGGGTTTTTTTCATACTATCAATATATAAGGAAAGTACAGAAACTATTCTAGATAGCACCTGCTGGAATTTTCTCAAAAAGCATTTTTAAATGAAAAAAAAAATTAAGTCAAAACATCTTGCTGAATGGTCTTTTGTTTTCATGGACTTTTAAAGAAAACAAAGAGATTACTCTGACATATATCTAACACAGATTTCTGAACAGAAACTTGGCTAGTTTCTAGCTAATTCATGGTGGGATTTGCAGTTCCCACACTTTTAAATCCCATAGCTACAGCATAATGTTGCACATCTCTTGTGCAAGAAACTTTATAATTTGGATTCCTTTCAAAGATGGACTCCTTTCAGAGATGAGAGGGATACAGGTTAGTAGTCCTGAAACCCAGAGTCCTAGACCTCAAGTCCCAAACTGGGAATTCCTGTGGCTCCAGAGAGACCTCTCTGGGCTGTCCTTTGGAAGAAAAGACATATAAGAAAAGTCTCAAGTAGTATTTTCCTGAGAAAGTTTATTATGTCTTTTGAAATGCAGGTATTTTATTTAAGACTAATTAATGTTAGCTTTGCAAAAAATGCCTTTTTTCATTGTTGTTAAATGATAAAGATGTTTTCATTTACCACATCTCACATAAATAACAGAATTATTTACTTACCAAATTGTATTTATTGAATAGTCTAGCTGTATAACACAGATAAGTTCTATGTAGTGGTGTTGTTTCTAGGTGGCTATCATTCAGTATATAAAAAGAATTAAACTGTAGTCCATTCCTGCTCAAAAACATCTTCAAGAGGAGGAGAATCCAAAATGAAGGTGTGTTCTATTGACATCTATTAAAGTAAAGATAAATTAAAGGACCATTGGAAAAGCTGACTATTCTTATGTTATGTATGTTGCTATATTTTGTTGAGAAGCTTATAATGAAGCAGAGAAAAAATGATAAGAATATGACTCTTGGCCAACTAACTATAAATTAAACTTTCCTGGAGTAAATGGTCATGTTAACCTATAGTAATAGTTTTGCCATTGGGAAGAAGAAATTAAAGAACAGAAGAAATTTAAGAAATCTGAAGAAGAAATTTGAAGAACCAAGGAATTTAAGAAATTAATGTACAGAGGAAAACAGAGATGTTTGGCTGCCAAAGCTAACAGAAAATCTGTTAAAAATTCTCTAATATATAGAAGATTATGTCAGCTCTGAAGTACCATGTTCCATTCAAGTAGAGAACTGAATTAACAGGAACTGTTACCAAAGCTACACATATAACTTTCTATCTTTGAATCACTTTGTTCAGATAGCTGGAGCCCAGCCTTGAGGAGAGGCAAGGCTGCAGTTTGGGTGTGGAGCAGAGAATGCTGAGGAAGGACTCAGAAGTGGAGCAGGCACAACTTGCACCGCAGGCTGAGCAGCAGCTTGAAACCTAGCCTTGCTGCTAGGGACTTAAAAATCCCTGCTATATGAAGTGTAGCTAGAGGAAGAGTGAAGCTACTACCTGACCAAGAAATTACCTTGGCTATAAAAACAGAACTGTGATATAATTGAAGTTATACTTCAGGAATTAGGAATCGGATGGTACTGTTTTCTATTTGGTTGTCTATCTTCTTTTCTCCCTTAGTAAAATGCTATTAGGTAAGCTGATTAGTATTTATGAATAGAGTAAATTAGCTCACAAAGTACCAGCAGGTTTAGCTTAAGTTTTCCTCAGCTTCTGGGTAAAGATTCAAACCACTGTTTTGTTAGCAGACTTTTATTTTAAACTTAGGCCAAGTTGCTGCCAATCTAGATCTGAGAGGTGAGTAATATATCTGGATCTTCTGCAAATTGCTAAGCTCTTTAGTTCCCATTAAAACTGCTGAAGAATCCTGCTCCCTTTAGAGATTTTGGAACAATGAATAGATTTGCAGAGAAATCTTATAAACAGGAGCTAGTTACCGAACTTCTACCAAAGTGAATGGGAGGTAAGAGTTTTTGAAAATCTCCCTGATGTTTACTTATGGTTTTAGGCATATAAATTCCTAGCAGAATTTGTCTTACGGAATCTTAAAAAAATCATTAAAAAACTCCAAAGATGTACTTTTCTTCTGACAAATAACCAAATAACCAGAAAAGGTCCTTGAAGTAAGTTGAGGAAATCTCCCCAACAACTGAAATTATCTGTATACCCCTAAAAAAGATGTAAATAGAAATTTATCCAATGTCATGAAAAGTAATAAGAAGGGAAAAATAAGGGGGTGGGGGGGAGAAAGTGTTTATTGCAAAATTAGTAATTTTTCATTGAGAGAGTCTACCTGCAGCCTTGCCTGGGATTACTGTTGAATTAAAAACTCAGAACAGGGTAAGTTTGAACTCTTTAGTATGCAAATACTCTCCTGGGGGAATTGTACCCGCACATGTTATGTCTTTTCAATGCAATGGGTAACTGGTTTAATTTAGTTAACAGGCTGATGCTTTAGGCATACTGCTCCACTGGTTTGCACATGATTCCAGCTTTAATACTTTCCTGAAGTTTAAATTAGAATTTTGACTGCTCCTGAACTTTTGAAATTACTTTATCTGATATATAATTCCAGTAGCTCAATGCCAGTAAAAATGCTAATTATTACTTAAGTCCAAATGTAAGTTGAGTTTGTGAAATGCAATAAAGTCAGATTTTCTAAGTATTTTTATAATGTCCTTTTGCAAATGTCATAAAATTTTAAGATACTAATAATTCTACTACTTGACAGCATTATGAATTATGAACAAAGCATATTCTCCTTTCATTCCCTTTTGAAGGGTGTTTTTAATGCAAGTAATAAGCAAAAGTTTCAAGTTCTTAAAATACAGCTTCCTTGGTCAAACTGGCTTTAATAAAATTAAGGCAAGTCCACCCTGAGCTTCCACAGAGTCATACATTGGACATAAATGAGAAAAAATAAATTGACAGAGAAAGAGAGGATGAAAGTACAAAGAGTAGATATTTTTAATTAATGACAATTCTACTATTGCTGTAGTTTGCAAGAAACAAGCAAAAAAGGGAATAAAAAAGCAGATGATATAAACATGATTCATAGTGGTTTTGTGGTTAGCTTTTTTTAAATTTTGTACCAAAACAGTCTACCAAACACCTGAACCATGACACGGATAGTATTAATGCTTTCTGATGGCTGTAGTCACCTATTTATTTCAATTACACCTGTTCTGGGCTGGACAGGAGCTCACATTGGTGTATTTCTGTGTGCACTTTTCCAGTTTTCTCAAAAAGTAAACTAACATGCAAAGCACTGAACAAGCTTTATGCTTCACAGAGAATGCTAATAAGCAGTAGTGAAGAGGTTGGTATTTTTCTTTCTGGTCCAAGAACAGTGGGAATGTCTATCTCAGATCTCAGGCCAATATTGACTACATTTTAAAATACATTTGTATGCCTTTTATTTCTGTCTGAAAACCTAGTTGAGTTTATGTTGTGCATCTGACCAAATTTATTCAAGTATTCCTCATCTTCTTCCACACTAAAAAAGCATTCTAATTTCAAGTGTTTCTAAGTTACCTGCCTTAGATTGGCAACTACTCATTCTGTCTCTTTCTGGGATTTAGGATTACTGTCAGATTCAGTGTAAAGCAAAGCCTTTCCTTGAGATGAGGCACTCAGCAATCTCTCTGACCTCCCAGAACACAAAAGCCTCCGGCCTTCCCTTCTCTCTACAGTAATTTATTACCACCTTCCTCACCATCCCAGCAACACCTTTTGGGTACTCCAGACTTCTCCTTTAATTCTGAGGTAACACGGCAGAAAGCAAGGAACAAAAACTTAGCTAAAGAAACTTTTCATCACTTACCTGTTTCACTTTAATCTCTTGAGAGTTAGCCAACTGACTGACCCTTCCTATCTCTCATTCAATCTTCTCAGCATTTCCCTTCAGACAGAAGTCTCATGTTTGCTTCCCTATGTGATACAGCCTTCTGCTGTACCATCCTGCAACCCAAGCCATGAACCAAAGCTTTATTGCACAAGGTGCTGTAAAAACATTGATCTAAAAGATGATTTCTAACCCCCCCAAAACAGATAAGGAGACAAACAGCTAACAGACTTTTGTAGACTCTTTACTTGTTTTTGGATGCTTTGTAGGAGCATATATTTTCTACTTCAAAGATGATAAATGAAACTTTTTACTTGAAATGGGGCCCAAAAAGATATTCAGGGAAGAAGAATGAAAGGAAGCGATAACTGAGAAACTGTAAAAGGAGCATCCTTTTGCCTGAAATAGCTTGAACTAATTACAGACAAAAAAATCAGACTACTTTAGAAAACAGCCTGGTTACAAAATTAGACCAAAAATTTGATCTAAACTTCCCAAAGACATGCAACAAGTTAGTGATACCCATTTTCCATTTAATATTAAAGCAGTCTTGTTTTAGTGATTTGATAATAAAAGCATGACTGCCGTGATGTTCCTCATATTCACTCCAAGGTTTCCACCTGAAGGAGTGATGATACCCTTAATGTTCTGCATGTTAACATCTAAAACTTGGGTAAGACTTAAGAAAGAATTGGTCAACTTGTGGTTTTCAGAACTTACTTTCTGTAAAATCCTTAATATTGTATTTTATTTTTTGTTTCTATTGTGTGGTCATTTGCTGTATTATATAATTAATATTTTCAGAAACCTTTGAAAGTTATTTCTTTGGAGAACTTGGCTTCTTTGGATAAATTCCTTGAGCTCCTGATATGTAATTCATGTCAGTAAGTCAGCAATGTGCTGCTTCTGTATGATGGCAGCTTTCAAGAGCTGTGTCCTAATGTTCTCCCTGCCCTGGATGATTTGAGTCTCTCCCTGTTATTTTGGTGGGCTTTGAAGAAGGCAAAACATCTGTGGTGCCATGTGACTGGGTTTGTAGTCAAGAGAAATTGCTGAGGCACTAGATTGGTTGGCGTTTTCCCAGTGAAAAGTATAGAAGGGGTTATCAACAATAAGTGTGCAATGTAAGTCTGCATTGTTTACATTTAAATATGTTTTCAGCATGAAGTTCAAAATGGATGGGTTAGGAAAAAATGAAGTTCCCAGTGTGATTCAGGCTGATCATAATCTGTCACAACAATTAATGGCAGTCAGATGCAAAGACAATCTGAATTAGTCAACTTCCAGGAGAATTCCTGAAAGAGGAAAAATTAAATCAATGGCTGGCAATACTCAGAATAGGCTGTAACAATGAAGAGTAAATTATCTTGACACCAGTAATGTAAAGCTTAGAGGGAGATGAATAATAGTAAATGAGTAATTAAAATATTTATTTTCATGTTTAAAGTGTTATTAAATTTGTTTGTTGCTTTGATACAGAATGGGGTTGTTGACATATCTCTTATGAAAAATTAGTCATAAATATTATAGCTTTCATTTCAAGAGTGGCATGAATTTGATTGTTAACCTTCCTTTCAGATTTACTCATAAATGCTTTTTAAAATATTTTCTTCCATTAGCATCTTTCAGGGCCACTGGGATTAAGCTTAGGTCAAGCAAGAGATTTGGGGTTTTTATTTGGTTATCATGAGAGCTGCTTAGTTTCTGATAATTTGTAGTGGATCTAACACAGTTTCATAATACCTCAGCCTGTGACAACGTAAATTGAAAGTTATCATTTAATGACCCAATAGATGCACCATAATATCAGTTCCTATTTTCATGCCTGGAAGAACAAACAGATATCTTTCTACTTTGTTTTTGAATACCTAAGATGTTTATGAACTCCAGCAGACTATGTATGCCCCAGCTAATATTGTTTTAATATCATAAAGCTGCCCTGGAGTGAAAATATCCATTTCTGTGGCAGCTTACTGGAAAATTCTAGTCAAAACCAATTATCTATGGTTATTTTCAAGCTTGTAGATCATTCATTATTAATGGATGAGTTAATTAAATTAATTTCAGTGAAAATGTTGAGACAGAGCGATTCCTGTTGAGGTGATATGCCAAGATATGCCAGGAGATGTCTGCTTCTTCATTAATTTTGTCTTGATTGAGGTTAGGTGAATCCCTCTGAGAGTCTCTTAGCAAGCTTTAGTCCTTTAGGTGAGAATCAATTTCTACTAAACGCAGTCTTGTGTGTAGCGGTGATTTGTTTTTCTCTTAGCTCAAACAAGAAATTGAGAGTTACATTAAGCCTTCCTATATACTGACTGCTTTTAATTTCTTAAGCATGAAGATTAAAGCTGCCTCCTTGTGCAAAACATATCAGGAGCTGCTGCCTTGTGTTTTCTGGTGAGTAGAATAGATTTTATGACCTTGAATTAGGTTTGACCACCGGATGCATATTTTAGGTTTTCAGTAGCTTCTGTTTCAAGAACAGATAAGTGGAAGCAATACAAAGTTTTATTAACAGGAGGGGAATTCCCCTGAGCTCCAGCTGCTCCAGGCCGTCAGGAAGGTCTGAGCAGTGCTGTGCAGCTATCTCATCATACCTATTAGAGAGCTTTCACCATTTAAATTTCTCAGCTTGCCTTGTACAGCTAGACAACATGACCTAATTATTTTTTCATATGTGTCTCCATTCACCAGGAAAGACACACTGACAGCAATTTAATTAGATGTTGAAATACTTTTCGTTAGTGACCAGAACTGGAGATGTGCATGGTGGCAGAGATTTTTTTGTTTTGGTTTGGGTTTTTTTTAGTGAATGAAGCTTTTCATAGAGCATGCTGGAAGTCTGACGGTCTGCCTGACAGAACTTAAGACTATGTGGTCTTGTGGTATGGTCCTGACAGTCAATACAAGGAGATTTAACTCTCGTTTGGCAATAGAGGGGCTTGAGGAAGTTCCTTCTTGTCGTGGTTTAACCCCAGCCAGCAACTAAGCACCACGCAGCCGCTCACTCACTACCCCCCCTCCAGTGGGATGGGGGAGAAAATCAGGAAAAGAAGTAAAACTCCTGGGTTGAGATAAGAACGATTTAATAGAACAGAAAAGAAGAGACTAATAATGATAATGATAACACTAATAAAATGACAACAGTAGTAATAAAAGGATTGAAATGTACAAATGATGCACAGGGCAATTGCTCACCCCCTGCCGACCGACCCCCAGCCAGTCCCCGAGCGGCGAATCCCTGCCCCCCCCTTCCCAGTTCCTAAACTAGATGGGACGTCACGTGGTATGGAATACACTGTTGGCCAGTTTGGGTCAGGTGCCCTGGCTGGGCATGAGAAGCTGAAAAATCCTTGACTGTAGTCTAAACACTACTGAGCAACAACTGAAAACATCAGTGTTATCAACATTCTTCACATACTGAACTCAAAACATAGCACTGTACCAGCTACTAGGAAGACAGCTAACTACATCCCAGCTGAAACCAGGACACTTCTTTTCTGAGCTTTCTCCAGCATACAGCCTGCTGGAGAAATATGGCCAAATAGGCCATACACTAAGATCAGTTTTGGTAGCATAATTCCTTTGTATCACTGAATCACAGCATGGTTGACTTCGGAAGGGACCTCTGGAGGTCATCTTGTCCACCCCTCCCCCCAGGACCATGTCCAGACAACTTTTGAATATCTCCAGGCAGGGACACTCCACAACCTCTCTTGGCAGCCTGTGCCAGTGCTTAGTCACCCCCTCAGTAAAAAATTGTTACCTGATGTTCAGGAGGAACTTCGTGTGTTTCAGTTTGTGCCCATTGCCTCTGGTCCTGTCACTGAGCACCACTAAGAAGAGCCTGGCTCCGTCTTCTTTGCAGCCTTCCTTCAGGTATTTGTACACATTGATGAGATCCTCTCTGAGCCTTCTCTTCTCCAGGCTGAGCGTTCCCAGCTCAGGAGAGATGCTTCAGGCCCTTCATCATCTTTGTGGCCTTTCACTGGATTCTCTCCAGTATGTCCATGTCTCTCTTGAACTGGGGAGTCCAGACCTGGACACAGGACTCCAGCTGTGGCTTCACCAAGTGCTGGTAACGAAAACTATTTTTGTTTAATCAATAGCGACACGGAAATGATAGTGAATGAATTTGCATGTTGCTGGACACTAAAACCCTGTCAGGGTACCAGGGGGGCCAGTGGCCCCACCAGATGGGTCATGGCAGGGCCTGGCAGCCAGGACCCGTCCCACCGCCCCAGCCGGGAGCAGGGCAGCCGGGGGGGCACCGGGGCAGCCCCAGCCCCGGGCATCGGGCACAGCCCTGGGGATGGGAATGGGCTGAGGCCAGGCTCCTGGGATGTGGGCCCATGGGTGGGCAAGGCTCAGCGAGGCCCATGGCCGGGCAGGGCAGGGCTGTGGGGAGCTGGAGACCGGCCCTGCTGGGGCATCGCCGGGGCAGGGACTGGCAGCCCCAGGGACGTGATGTGGGGTCTTGGGCCGTGGGCAGTGTCGGGGGAGCCCTGGACCTGGGCAGGGACAGTCGGGGCTAACGGTGCTCTCAGGGACGTGACAAATTCTGGGAGCTGATTTCGTCTTTACACTCAGTTTGGTTTTATGGGACTTTGAGATTGGCACTTTTACCTAAGAACAGTACAGTGTGTTGACAGAAAGTAGTATATTCCACAGTTCTGTGTTTATTATGTAAATATGCCCTTTTTTTTTTTTTTAAGGAAAAGCTGTCAGTAATGTCTAAAATTGCCCCAAATAGCACTGTTAATCTTATTTTTCTTGTGTATGTTTGCCATATTTAACTGTTTGGCATGGAGCTGTTTGGATAAGGTAGGCTTGCCAGGGTGAGATTTGATCTCTCATAAAGAGAAAAGTGAAGAATAGGAGAGGCTCTGTGCAGAAATTAATCTTGCACATATCTTATAAAAAACTTTTATACCTAGAAACAAAGACATAGAATGTAGTCATCTTGGTGTCAACTTTGACTTTTTTCCCATCTTTTCCAAATGAAAAGACAATAAAATTTGTTTAATATGTAAGCCTATGAAACTGCTGAACACAAGCAGTTAAAGCTGGTAATCAAGAATTTTGAGGTTTAAATCTGCATTGGACAGACGCTTTGACTGAGCAGGATTTATAGGAAACAGGCTGGTGGCTGGTGATGACTGCTTATCACATGACAGAAGTGAAGGTGATAAGGTGTTGTTATAGGAATTAGGGCAGAGGCAGTGTTGCTTTCTCCCTGCTGTCCTCAGAAAGTGCTGTAAGGACAAGGAGGGGGAAACAGGGTACCTTGAGCTGAGAGGGGAGAGGCACTTGAAACAACAGAGGAGACTAAGGAGCCAGGGAGTGAGATAGTTCAGGAAAATGGATCTGGGAGAGATCTGCACTGATGGGAGAAATACTAGGACTTTATGAAGGCAAGGATTCATTTTTAAATGGGCATAAATCGGTGCTGTTGCTGAAAAAAATCATCTCGCTCTACTTCCATCATTGGCTGCTAGTCTTCACACACTCTTCCTGTTCTCCAGTCCATTAATTTGCCAAAACCACGCTTCATTTGAACCCAGCACAAGACACAGTGGGAGTGGAAATGAGAGCCAGGGAGAAGGAAAGAGGTGTTAAGATTGCTGCTTCTGATGCTCCATGGCTTCCATCTACTTATTGTGGTAATGAAACTACAGCCTGGGAGGAGCTGGGAGAAGAGAGTGAGTGAGTGAGTGGAATAACAATGGGTATGAGATGCTGGAAGGAAAAAAAAGAGAAGTAAATGGGAGGTAAAGGCTAGAGCCAAGGACAGGCTGGAGCAAAGGGGTACTGAAGAAGGCATAAAAAGTGCTAACTCAGTGCCTCAGCATTTCTTTTATATCATAAATAGTGTAATAGTTACTGGAAAATGTTTCCAGTTTCCATGTGCTATGCAACTCATGTAAACTGTGAGACTCTTTCATTATGATCACCTACCCTGTTTCCTTAGGGGATTAAGTTCTGAGTATCTGAAAGTTCTTAGCTTCCCGATGATCAATTCTTCTTGAGAGTCAATATAATTGGAAACATGTCAGAAACATTTAAGCCAAGATTTTTAAAAATAAATATCTTATTTAAAAAAAAATAATTAAAAGAATATCAATGTTTAAAAGTCAGGCATCTAAATTGGGAAGTGATTTTTCCAGACTAATAATCTGATTAAAACTTGCACATGAAGTGCAAACATAATGTCAAATTAAGAGTTTTTGTTGTTCCTGACTGACTGTGCGGGATAGACAGTGTACGTAGAAGCAGCACCTCCTCTGTTTTCTCCTTGCTCAGGTTTTACTCCTGCGTTAGTCCACATTGTTCAGACTCAGCTCTCAGTAATGAAGTATTAATTTCCTCCTGCAGTTTTCTGATGTATTTAGCTGTTGACTATCAAATGCTTTGGGTGGATTAATTTCTTTTTACTTTATAGAGGGGAAACAACAGCCAGATTAAATTCAGAAGCTGATTTGGGAGTCTCTATTGCATATACACAAATATGATGAATTAAAGGATTATCTGTGACAATATAGTTTTGGCACTTGATACTTTTTCCATTGTTTGGAAAACAACGTTCTGTAAAAGTATGTATTTTGCACAAGATCTCCTTGGGCTCTTTATGCTCTTTTTACCTCATTGCTAAAAACAGAGGAGAAATGTGAAGTAATTTTGTACTTTAGAAACCTAGAAAGTGTCTGTGGGAGCTATTCATCTGTTTAACAGTACACTACAGCAGACGTGGTCATAGAATTAAGTGAACTCTTCTAATTGTATTAGCCTTCGTCACAGTTTGTAGATGTGGAATTTCACTGCAGTTTTAAATGGTGTGATGTATCTCTGTGTTCACTTTGAATTACATATAGATGAGCTCTTTTCACATAACTGTGAAATCAGGAAGTAGTACATAATGCCATAGTATTAATTCACTGAGGAGGCGGACTTCACATCTGCTTTTGAATACTGTTGCCACATGCTCAATTAATATGGAAGGGTTGTAAACATGGAAGCTAACCATGAAATGGAAGGCATATAAATGTGTCAGGTTTTGAGATCTTCATTGTGAGAACACGTGCTGCTGCTTTAAATTGCAGTCAAAATCTCTGCAATTAAGGTATGACATGCTTTTCTGGTAATGAAGTTTTCCAAATTATTTTAGAAGCATATGATTCTCCTAAAGAATCACATGATTATTTGAGCCTACTACTTAGATCCTGAAGTATCATGCTTGAATTACAGGCTGTTAATTTCACTTTAATTAGAAAATCACCTTAATGTCCAGGTCCGGTTTTAATGACAAGGAGCCTTCAAAGCTTCCATTTATTTGGTTTTACTTATTCAGTAGTTAGATGCACTTAGTTTTAAAGCTTATTAATCCATTATCATTTAGGGACAGCAATATTAATCAGTTAAAAGTCTACTGTATATATTAAAAGCATTTGCTCATTCAGATTGTTTAGTGTTTTTATTAAAATCTATTTAAAACTGATTAATAGGAATTTATGTATGAATTTGTTCATGTGAATGTAGATAACATTTAATGAAAGTAAAGCTCCCAAACATTTAACTTAGATAAGGAGTCACTTAATGAGCTTCTTATAAAACCCAAGCTACTTAGCATAAATAATCACATTATGATTTATTGCACTTTTGCATAGTTAAGGAAGCAACTCACAAGTGATTAATTTATGTTCTTAACTTTAATTTCTTTGCAAAGTAAATATTTTCACATTTAAAAAAATCAGTATATTCTTCATTGATTGTAATTATTTTTCATAATGCAGTCACAAACTCCAACCAGTCTTCTATCTTGGCCTTCAAAATAAATTACTTCAATAGATAAAAACAGGTAACTGCATTGGAATAATGGATGTTATGAAAAGAAAAATAGAAACAGTCACATCCATTTAGAGAAGCTATGGTAGTACCCGCAGCACAAAACCAAGAAATTTGCCCAAGTAATTTGCTCTCATGGGTATGTGATACATTAATAGCCAGCTTAAAACATCTGAAAGACATCCACCTCCTACAGAAAACCATGCTTGCGGTAGAGGAAAGTGCTTCTTCATTGCATTCTCCTACCTATAGCAACTTCATAGTTCATAGAGGCATCTTATGTAAACTGGAAAGCTTAATATGAATTCTTCCCTAGATATTTCACAGAGTCACAGAATGGTTGCTGCGTTTGGAAGGCACCTCTGGAGATTATCCAGTCCAATCCCCCTGCTCAAAGCAGGGCCAACTAGGGAATAGATTGTTCAGGACCATGTTCTGTCATGTTTTTAGCATCTCCAAGGATGGAGTCTACAAACCTCTCTGGACAACCTGTTCCAGTGTTTGACCACTCTCATAGTAAAAACATTTTCTTGTGTTTAGAGGGAATTTTCTGTATTTCAGTTTGTGTCTGTTACCTCTTGCTCTTTCACTAGGCATCACTGAGAAGAGCCTGTTTTCTTTGCGGCCCCCCCCCCCCCCCCCCCATATCAAAAAAAAATAATAGAAGACTTTCTCCCTGTACGCCCAC
>NW_010972573.1:172429-176981 GCF_000737465.1 Haliaeetus leucocephalus | reverse complement strand
TTTCTGGCCCCCCCCCCCCCCCCAAGTTGATATAAATGCATTAATGAGATGCCTTCGAACCTTTTCTTCTTGAGGCTAAAGAGTTCCAGCTCTCTTCGCCTTTCCTCATGTATTAGATGCTCAGAACCTTTTAACATCTTCATGGTCCTTCACTGCAGCTGTTTTGGTATGTCAACACTCAAAAGAAGCACCCAGAGGGCTTGCCATTGTCTATGCTTTGTGCCAAGTCAGTCAATATTGCATAGGCATTTTGTGTTTCCTCATTTTCAACCATTTGAGTCTGAAGTAGCTTATTGAATTTTTAAAAGCTTAGGTTTTGTTGCATGTGATGTCTTCAGAAGGCACAAGTTACCAAAACGACCTTTAAATCTTCATAAGCAACTTTATTTTGGTATTATTTTTATTTAAAAGATTATTAGTGGTTTTAAAGAATACCTCAAAATCAATCTATGTCAATGAAGCATTTAGTTTATATAGTGTAATTTCTAACTATGTTATCACAGATTCATACCTCTGTAGGTACTGACTTGATGTGGAAAACATGTAAGTCCCACCACTGTTTTAAATCACCTATCATCTTCTACTAGAGACAGTGAAAGAGTGAAATAGACTGATATAATGGGAAAAAACTACAATGTTAGAAACTGTGATAAGAACAATTGTACACTGTCAAAGAGCTGTAATTGACCTTTTAATGCCTCTCCTTTCACCAAATGTGCTTGCTATGTCCAATGTTACTTTTACTTAAACTATTCAGTAGTTGAAGACATACCTCTAGTGAGTTAAATTCCAGATCCCCAAATATTAATTTATGACAAGGATCATCAACTTTAGCTCAATTTAATTTCAAAACCCAAAGTGTGCATTGAAATTTCAATGAATATTTCTAGTGCTAATTACTCAATTTCTATATTTATAAGGGAACTGGCACCTCATAAATATCACATTGTGCTATTATCTCCATATGTGCCTGTTGCCTCCAAATATAGAATATCAGCAATTGGCACTAGAAATATTCATTAAACTTTGAAGGTAGATAAATAACAAGTAGGAATGCCATTTATTTATTACAACTTACAAAGCAAGGAACATCTAACTGCTTCTCATTTGATTAATGTGCCCCATACCACCAGATAAACTAAATACTTAATCTGACTCAATTACTGCTAGATAAAATTCGTACTAGTTAGTAAGACAATACGCTAAATGGCTTGTCAGTTTTGGCATCGCACAACACCTTGTTAAGTTTTGATTAGCCGCACCTCTAATGTCAGGATTGCAAAATGGCCTTAGAGGCACCTTTTTTCCCCACATCTAGGACTGTTTTTTTTTCCAAATAGAAAACAAAACCACAAAGTACACCAGGGGTATACTTTGTGTCAGGAATGTTGTTTCTTCCTATTTTTTTTTTTGAGAAGCTGTCAAATCTTCAAATCAGTGAGCCACCTGTATTGAGAGCTGAGTCAGACTGGAAGGTACAAAACTGAGAAAATTGACTTCATTATACAACATAATCTCTCCAAAACACATTCTTATGATAATATCTGTACCATGAATAATCTAGCTCGTTTCTCTTTGCACATACTAACTGTTGCTCATTTGGCGCGGCACTGCTTGCTATGTAGAGCAGATGATATGAAAAATTTTCAATATCTGTCCAGATCTCAGTCTTAAGTATAAAGATGATTGAGTACAAAGTTGTAATTTTCTCCAACAGTATTCATGTCTCCCTTTACAGCAAAGCTCAGGGCAGGCGAAAAATCAAACCAGCATGTGTAGAATGTGTAAGCTAGGGAATCTTAGGGTTAATAAGCTGCCTTTCCTACTCTTTACCCTTTCTTTGTAAGTGCTTTGATTTATGACTTGGTTGTCTTTCCAGGTAGCCCCAACTATTAGCGATACATTTGAAATATAATGTTTTTCCCCAAGCAATTCAGTTTCCTTTAAGCATACACTCAACAGAAAACATTAAAAAGAAGTATTGATCTTATAGGTTCTTGGAAATTAATTATTTTTTTAATGAAAATAGAGATAAAGAAACATTTAGAAAATCCTATTGTAACCTCAGACTGATTTTCATACTGTCTTAAGGTTTGTTTTCTTTTTTGCCAGTGTTAGGGCTTAACATAGGAGATATTCATGTGTTTCTAAGGAGATCATTCCAATTTAGATTAGTTTCGTATCTCATATAAGCCAGTATATTTAAGTGATACATGGCTGCTTCATTTACACTAGACCTGATTTTTTTTCTGTGTGTGTGTAAAATGATTGTGTGTGTTGTAAATTTATTATAGCAGGTACCACAGGAGAAAGGTTGCACATTATCTTTTAGGATTAAGAGGCTCTTTCAGATAATAGGCTTATCTGTGCTGAACACAAATGATACTTATGGCTGGAAGCATAGAAAAAGAAAATATTACCCACTGATTATTATAACAAACTTGGTTACCCAAATGAGCCTGATTGCAAGTGTCTGTAATGGTAAAACAGACTAGATATTGGGAGGAATGGGAATTGAACCAATGTGCTTTTGTGATAGGTGATACTGTTGTGTGAAACTTTGGCTACATTAGTTAGGTTTTTAGGCAATATTGTCTGCCATCTTACACCAGGAAAATCTCTAATATTTTACTGAATATTTTGTTGTCCCTCATTCTGTGCAAGAATCCATTTGGGGACAATTGCTTTGAGAATGTTTGTAATTTTCTGCAAAACCAAAGTAAAGCAACATCAGCATTCACTCTGTGATTTTATTCAGCTAATTTGTGTGTAAAAAAATATGGAAAATGAGGATATATTTTCATGACTCACTAATGATTTGAGGTACCTAACTCTGCCTCAAGATTTTGAAACAGATAGCCTGGTTATCTCCCAGTTTGGGAGGCAGTCACTGTGCTCCAAAGACCAAAAAAAGACCCTCGATGGCACAGAGAGAGATTCGCCAAAAGGAAATCCATGACTGTCACTTATTACATAGGAGGGAAGAGAAATGATTTGCCAATAGCAAGGGAGAACACAACACCTGGGACTGGAAGCCCAAAGAGAATAGAGATCAGGATGGTTTGAATAGGCCGCAGCAGCAGCTCAAGCTTAATTTTTATATAATGCTTAAGAATAATGCAAGCTTTGCTACAGATGTCTCTGTTAAATTTATCTGTGTTTTATTTGTAATTGACTTTTGCTTTCTGAAGTGCTACTTTATGGCACATATCTGATAAAGCATAATACTTTCATAAAGCAAACATTTCCATACAATGATTTTATTTCTATGACTTACCAACCTTGTACATGCATGCTTAATATTCTCTAACAGATATTCTCACCTCAGCTTTTGAGAATGCGTAATGTGCTTAGCATTTTAAGGTAGGATAAGCAGAAAAACTTATAAAATGGAGGAAATTTAAAGCAGGTAGTGACAATAAACACAGTTTTGCTGGCTGAATTAAGAGTGGAGTCTACTCCTAAAGGAATATTGAATATGCTTTCAGAAGCTTTGGAGTGTGTAATGACGTATGGACTCGTAATGTACTGCAGCACTGTCCTTAAAATAAGGGTAAACCTTTATATAACTTAACATTGCAACTTGAAAGGGAGTAAATACTTAGAAGCATTGTACAACTTTCACCCTTACATGTACTTCATGCTGTTGGCATTAGAGTATTTTATTGTGCATCAGATAAGACTGCCCCTTGACTTTGCTTTAAATTTATTGTCTTTTTTTAATGCACTGCTGAAGGTGAATAGATGTCAAGAATGATACATTAGCTAATGTCTAAATATATTCATATCGAGAATTTGAAGGACAGTTAGTTAAATGCAGCTGGACGGCAGGAAAATAAATGACAGAGTTCTCAGAGTGTCACTTAGAATTTCATGGTTGTCAGTCATCAGAATAAATTCCAGTGTGCCTATAATGGGGACTCTAATTATATACATAAGAGGAAAGCTGGTTTTCTATTTTGGCTCTTAAATTAAAAAAAAAAAAAAGTCTTTCAGTATTAACTCTTCTTATAACATTTTTATATATTTAGGAGTCATCTGTACCAAGCTTATCGTATGTGAGCGCTTTAAGTATGAATGCTTGTATTTAAAATACTGCTTCAAGACCACTATATATTTTAATTATTAATTGATGTATTGTCTGGTAAATACATGATGAATTAGACTTGTTTAGTCATGATTCTGTAAGAAGATTAAATTAAATCTTTTCATTTTCAATCGCTTACCAGTAAACATGGTTATAGTGTTACTGGCAGTTACCAGATATTACTTCTACTCTAGGTGCAATGTTAATCACATTAGATCTCACAGATGGTTGCAGTCCTACGGACTGGGTGTGTTGAAGTTCCTGAGAAGAAGTCAGGATTCAGCAATAGTTATTAACCTAAATGTCTCTAGCTGAAGTGACTTAATAGGTGATGAAGTGCTGGCTATAAAATATTATACAGCCTTATCTCTCTTTCTGGTGATTACTACTCTTGTCAGGATCTACTCGCTTCCACTGTGCCCCACTCCATAACGACCGTAACCTGTACTGGGTGTAGGTGCTGGC
>NW_010972573.1:166478-172419 GCF_000737465.1 Haliaeetus leucocephalus | reverse complement strand
CCGGCCCCAGCCGGTTCCCGCCGGTTCCCGCCGGCTCCAGCGGCCCCCCCGCCGGGCACAGCGGAGCCCCTCAGCCTCGGGGAAAGCCTGGGGAAGAAAGGGCAAAAGGGCTGAGGGAAACGGGGTGAGAAACAGCCCTGCCAGCCCCGAGGGGAGAGCGGGAGGAGGGCAGGAGGTGCTCCAGGCCCCCCTCCCCGGCAGAGATGGCCCTGCGGCCCCGGCAGAGACCCCCCCCCCGCCCCCGGTGGGGCAGGGGTTTCCCTGCAGCCCCGGGGAAGGAAGGCCCCAGGCTGGAGCAGGGAACAGCCTGAGGAGGCAGGAGCGGCAGCGGGGAGCCGCCCTGGGCTGGCCGCGGACGCCCCTTCCCCGTCCCCCTGCGCTGCTCAGAGGGGAGGAGGTGGAGGAGTCGGGGATGAAGGAATGGAGTTGAGCCCGGGAAGAAGGGGAGGGTGGGGAGAAGATGTTTTAGTTCTTGTCTTTTTTTTCTCACTATCCAACTCTAATTTTTAATTGGCAATAAATTAATATTTCCCCATGTCAAGTCTGTTTTGCCTGCAATGGTAACTGGTAAGTGACCTCCCTGTATTTACCTTGACCATAAATGAACTTTTCCATCCTACTTAACTCACTGAGCACAGAAACTAAACCATTTTCAGGGCTGGGGTCCTTGAAAGTTTCTTCTAGTGCAAAACCTTGACTACACTGCCTATTTCAGGGCTGTGAGAACCTGCAAATTCAGCTGTCAGTGGTTCACTACACAACGGTACTCACACAGGTATTGTTGGTGAAGTGGGATATGATGCAGTCGCAAGCCGTTAATCTGCTCTTGTGGCAAGTGGTCAAACTGCTGGTGTCATGTTAGGATGGCCAGGTACTTCTTGTGCCAATATTTCTTGTAGCAATACCTGCACTGCTCCTCTTCCCTTTTCTGCCATGTTCTGTAGAGAAAGCAGGAAATAAAATGGCCACTGCTAGCATCAATACTTACATGATCTATGGGGAACTGTGGAAGGCTTGAAAGTAGGTGGTTGTTGGGCATATGCTATTTAACAGTACACCCTGATGTCGCTGCAGGCACAAGTGACTGCCAGATTTTTTCACTGACGTTCTCAGCAGTATGGTCAGGTCAGAAATGTAGGGGCTTCCTTAATCTAAGACTGGTCTGACTGTAACACTGTTTTTCTATGCATTAATCACCATACGTTAATTTTAGTAGGTGTTGACAACCTTGTGGTGGTATGAATTTTTAAGAATTTGACAGGATGTAAGTTGTCTAGTCCCAGGGTGGGGAAGTAATTTGGGGCCTATCCCTGACTGGCAATGAAACAGTATTATAAACGAGGAGGTGGTATATCATTTTGTGGCATAGTGTTTTTTGTAGAAAGATTTTATGTGCAAATGCAAAGGAGGAGAAAGATGTTGTGTGAGGGAATGGTGAAAAATGTTTCTGAAGGCCAGTACTTCTTCAGGAAAACGTAGGTGCTTATTTCAGCTGCCTGAAGGGGGTGCTGTGGAAATGCACAGCCTTTACAAGTCCGGAGACCCTGAACAGTCAGGTTAATAGAAAGCCTGTAACCTTTTACTGGTGCTGAAAAAAATCAGCTGTACTGGGCTACATCCCTTAGCACACAAAATGGCCTCTTTCTACTCAATGGCTTATGACTTAACTGCCTTGGTTTTTTGCAGTGCTCTTGATGGTTGTGACTATGTACACAGACACAATTGAGCTAATGTTCTTAGAGGGCAATGTCAATAAAGATATTTAGACCTATACAAAAATTGTATAATAATGCTATTTTGAATTCTACAGCTTCTTTCTAGCACAACAAATTTATAACAGGAAGTTCTTTAGCAATATTAATGTAGAACTCTTGAAAAAATATTTTAAGCCTTAATTAGAGCTTTGAAAAATGACGTCTTTAAGTTAAATATGCTTAGCTTTCATCTTCTTGCAGAAACATTCAGCTCTGAAGTAATTTAGTTGATTTACAGTGCACATTTTAATAGCAAACCTATTATCATGTCAATCAGGACTTTCCATGTTTTCTTTTCTTTTAAGCAAATAAAACACTCCAAATTAGGTCTACTTAAAATATTTGCAATAAAAGGTGTGATAAAAACTTGAACAACTGCAGTTAGTACTAAAAGGCTTATTTTAAAGTTTTCCAGAGTTACTGTTCCAGAAAACTGTACTTCATCTGAGCACTTCTGAGGTCATATGGAATATAGTGTTGAACTATTTCTTCCCTGTAAAATTAAAAGACAAAACAAAACCTTGATATTTTTACTTCATTGACATTAGAGTCAACACTCATTCCCAACTGTGGGGGGTTTTTTATACTATGCTGTCAAAGTTAGCACACAAATATTAATGATTTTATCAGTCTGATAAAATGCAGAAAATTATACTACTATACTGTTGGCAGTAGTATCTTTTTTCAGGATTGTTTCACTATTTTTTGCAACTAACTTTGCCTGGTGTACCCAAGGTAAACTCACGTCTCCCTTTCTGAGCTATGAGAAGGCACAGAGGTGTGCCTCAGCACAATTCATTAGAAGATCATGTCCTAACCATGTGTTGAACTTGATTTTGAAAGACAGTGGGCAGTCTAACTTGGGTCTAGCCAAGAGCTTAGGCAGATGATTAAGACAATAGATTTACTCATTTTCAAATATATGTTTACATTCTGTGCTGCTTTGGGTTCCAGCAACTGAAAAACTTTCAAAACTCTACAGTAGCTAACTCTTTAATATTCTGTGCTCAAGGTAACACTTTGTTGCCAAGCAATTTGATTTGATTTTTAAATACAAGAGTCACCATGTGCTTTTGAAACACTGCTTTTATATTCAAGTGGTGAAAAAAATATATGTTGAAAGTTAATGGATATCTTGAATATGCTTTTAAATCTTAATTTTCCTCATCTGTGCCCCTTGGGCTCACCATGACTTTGGCAAACAGTTCTGTTTTGCATTTTGTTTTGTTTGCTACAGTGAACTTTTAGGAGAATGCGTGGCTGACGGAAGAATGCAAACTGGTAGATGCCAGTTCATTGCAGATGCAAAACATTTTACAAAATGTAAACTCCTATGATGATCTGATCTTGTTTTCTAATTGCAAGGAGCAATTTTAGTAGAAGCAAAATGTGCTCCATCTGGCTTAAAGAAAAAAAAAACATAGTAAGGCTTAATATAAACACATGTGTAATTCTGCTCACACGGATTGTCATTCTAACTTTTCTATCACTGACAGTGGTCAGTGGTAGATGCTTAAGGAAAGAGGAGACAGGGCAATTGCATAGTAATAGTTTCCCAGGTCCCAGTTGTGCAGATGCAAGCACTTTCTGACTTCAGAACTTCCTAATGTCATATCCCTGTTGCTGTTTTAATATCATTAGTAATTTTCTTTCCCTCACTGAATGTATCTAATTGTTTGGGTTGAAACTCCCAATGGTTTCAAAATGTTATGGCTCAAAGGCATGGTCAGAGAATTTACATAATAAGCACACACACTTGCTTTGTCTAAGTATGTCAGCCTAGGAGTTTTCCTGGATTATTGGGGACAAAGATTTAAAATACACACACACACACACCCCCCAGTTTTATCCAGAGAAAAACATCTTATTTGTTCAACACTAATTTAGAGCTAAGAATCAAACAGCTGGTGCATAATATGCTTGTTATAATTTGAATTTCTTTTACCTGACAAGATTATTTTTTGGGGGGGGGAGGGGGGGGCTAAGGAGTAACTTAGCTATTCTTTCCTATATAGTCTCAGTGGAATCCAGAGCAAAATGGAAATGGGGACATTTAGCTGTAAGATTTTTGCATACAAAATAAATGGCAAAGTTTTAAGGGCACATGCATTTGAATACTATAATCAAAATGTCATTTAATGCAAATTCCAAAAGTAGTATCAACACAGAATTATAAATTTGACAGTGAAGTGCCTTTCATGAATAAATAGTTAAAGAAAGGTTAGGATATTGCTGTCTCTATCATGCTTCTGTTTGGTCTTCCAAGTTCCTGCTATTTCAATTTGGTAAAAAGTAGGTGGTGGTGTAATTTTTTATTTTATTTTAAACTACAGGACACTGGTTTTCAGATTTCTGCAGATATCCCAACATATCACTGTCCTCTTAAAATGGAGAAATAACCATGCATGTAAAAATAGGCAGTCAAAAAATTACACTTGGCCATTTAAAGAATATTCAGTCAAATCACTTTAAGTGGGAAGTGAAAGGGTTTTTATTTTTAAGCTTGATAAAGTGTGTATTTTAAGATTGGAAAAGCAAAGTAGACCCATCTTAATTTCTGGTAATGCATTCACTGGAAAAGGGCAACATTCTAAGATATATTTCTATGTTCCATCTGTGCTGAATTTTCCTCACTGGATAAAAGATAAAAATAAATGAATCATAGAATCATTTAGGTTGGAAAAGACCTTTAAGATCATCGAGTCCAACCGTTAACCTAGCACTGCCAAGTCCACCACTAAACCATGTCCGTAAGCACCACTTCTACATGCTTTTTGAATACCTCTGGGGATGGTGGCTCAACCACTTCCCTGGGCAGCCTGTTCCAATGCTTGACAACCCTTTTGGTGAAGAAATTTTTCCTAATATCCAGTCTAAACCTCCTCTGGCACAACTGGAGGCCATTTCTTCTTGTCCTATCGCTTGTTACTTGGGAGAAGAGACCAACACCCACCTTGCTACACCTCCTTTCAGGTAGTTGTAGGGAGTGATAAGGTCTCCCCTCAGCCTCCTTTTAACCAGGATAAACAACCCCAGTTCCCTCAGCTGCTCCTCTTTGTTCTCTAGACCATTCACCAGCTCCGTTGCCCTTCTTTGGACACACTCCAGCACCTCAATGTCTGTCTTGTAGTGAGGGGCCCAAAACTGAACACAGTATTTGAGGTGCTGCCTCATCAGTGCTGAGTACAGGGGGACAATCAATTCCCTGCTCCTGCTGGCCACACTATTTCTCGTACAAGCCACGATGCTGTTGGCCTTCTTGCCCACCTGGGCACAGTGCCGGCCCAACACCCCCAAGTCTTTTTCCACCAACAGGCAGCTTTCCAGCCACTCTTCCCCAAGCCTGTAGCATTGCATGGGGTTGTTGTGACCCAAGTGCAGGACCCAGCACTTGACCTTGTTAAAGCTCATATAGCTGGCCTCAGCCCATCGATCCAGCCTGTCCAGATCCCTCTGTAGAGTCTTCCTACCCTCAAGCAGATCAACACTCCTGTCCAACCTGGTGTCATCTGCAAACTTGCTGAGATTACACTCAATCCCCTCATCCAGATCACTGATAAAGATATTAAACAGAACTGGCCCCAGTACTGAGCCCTGGGGAACACCACTTGTGACCGGCCACCAAATGGATTTAACTCCGTTCTTTGGGCCCGGCCATCCAGCCAGTTTTTTACCCAGCAAAGAGTACACCCATCCAAGCCATGAGCAGCCTGTTTCTCTGGGAGAATGCTGTGGGAAATGGTATCAAAGTCTTTACTAAAGTCCAGGTAAAGTACATCCACAGCCTTTCCCTCATCCACCAAGTGAGTCATCTTGCCATAGAAGGAGATCAGGTCAGTCAAGCAGGACCTGCCTTTCATAAATCCATGTTGACTGAGCCTGGTCACCTGGTTGTCCTGTATGTGCCATGTGATGGCACTCAAGATGATCTGCTCCATAACCTTCCTCAGCACTGAGGTCAGACTGACAGGCCTGCAGTTCCCTGGATCCTCCTTCTGGCCCTTCTTGTAGATGGGTGTCACGTTCGCTAACCTGCAGTCAACTGGGACCTCCCCGGTTAGCCAGGACTGCTGATAGATGATTGGAAGTGGCTTGGTGAGCACTTCCACCAGCTCCCTCAGTACCCTTGGGTGGATCCCATCCGCCCCCATAGACGTGTGTGTCTAAGCGGTGTAGCAGGTTGCTAA
>NW_010972573.1:152010-166389 GCF_000737465.1 Haliaeetus leucocephalus | reverse complement strand
CCTGAGTTCCAGCCAAAGCTCTCTGTTCAGCCAGGCCAGTCTTCTTCCCTGCTGGCTCATCTTTTGGCACACAGGGATGGCCTGCTCCTGCGCCATTAAGATTTCCTTTTTGAAGAATGTCCATCCTTCCTGGACCCCTTTGCCCTTCAGGACTGCCTCCCAAGGGACTCTGTCAACCAGGCTCCTGAACAGGCCAAAGTCTGCCCTCCGGAAGTCCAGGGTGGCAGTTCTGTTAACCTTCCTCCTTCTCTGAGAATCGAAAACTCTATCATTTCATGATTGCTGTGCCCAAGATGGCCTCCAACCATCACATCACCCACAAGTCCTTCTCTGTTCACAAACAAGAGGTCCAATAGGGCCTCTTCCCTAGTTGTCTCCCTCACCAGCTGTGTCAGGAGGTTATCTTCCACACACTCCAGGAACCTCCTAGACTGTTTCCTCTCTGCTGTCTTGTATTTCCAGGCATCTGGTAAGTTGAGCCCATGAGAACAAGGGCTAGCGATGGTGAGACTTCTCCCAGCTGCTTGGAGAATATTTCATCTGCCTCTTCTTCCTAGTTGGGTGGTCTATAACAGACTCCCACCATAGTATCTGCCTTGTTGGCCTTCCCCCGATTCTTACCCATAAACACTCAACCCTATCATCAACATCATTAAGCTCTAGACAATTAAAGCACTCCCTAACATACAGGGCTACCCCACCACCTCTCCTGCCTTGCCTATCCCTGCTGAAGAGTTTATAGCCATCCATTGCACTACTCCAGTTGCGTGAGTCATCCCACCATGTTTCTGTGATGGCAACTATATCATTTTTTTCCTGCTGCACAATGGCTTCCAGTTCCTCCTGTTTGTTGCCCATGCTGCGTGCATTGGTGTAGATGCACTTCAGTTGGACTATTGATCCTGCCACCTTTTTGGAGGGAGAAGCCCCATTTCCTATGTGACTGTTCTGTGGCACTTCTGTGGTTTCTAGCACATCAACAACCCTTGTGTCTCTGCTGCTGCGTGGATCTCCATCCCCTACCTCCACTGAGATCGCTAGGGTGCTGTGTGCATTAGTACAGGGACATTTCAAATGTGCTCCAGTGTACTCAGCACATGAAGGACCTCACTAGCACACCACCCCTCAAACATTGGCATGCCGCCCCCAAGCTTATCTCTAGTGAGCCTGGTTTTATCCCTTTCCCCCTTCAAATTTAGTTTAAAGCTCTTTCAGTGAGCCCTGCTAACTCCTGTGCAAAGATCCTCTTCCTCCTTTGAGACAGGTATACCCCATCTGTTGCCAGCAGGCCTGGTGATTGATAGATAATCGCATGATCAACCTCCAAAATTCTGCTGGTGACAGCAGTCATGGAGCCAGGTATTGATCTGCTGGCTCTTCCTGTTTCTTCCCTCATCATTCCCTGCAACTGGAAGGTCAGAGGAGAACACTACTTGTGCTTCTGATCCCTTAACCAGTCATCCCAAGGCCCTGAAGTCTCTCTTGATTGCACTTGGACTTCTTGTTGCAACTTCATCACTGCCTACCTAAAAAATCAATAACGGATAATAATCTGAGGGCCATACCAGAGCAGGAAGTTTTGTCTCCACATCTTTATCCTGGGCCCCAGGGAGGCAGCAGACTTCACTAATAAGTGGGTCTGGTCTGCATATTGGGCCTTCTGTTCCCTTCAGAAGGGAGTCTCCTATGTCAATGACCTGCCTTTTTTCCTTATGGAAACAGTCTTGACAAAGGGCATAGACTAACTTAAGCTCGGAGACACCTCCAAGCTAGATGAACCACCATCCTCGTTACTGTTCAATTCCACTTGCAGAGCCTTGTACCTGTCATACAAGGGCACTGGGGAAAGTGGGGCAGTGACAGAGGAGACACGCACTGCTGCGCCGGGCAGGAACTTGTTACCATTGCCGCTTATCCCTTAAGTCACTGTGTTCAGCCACGCAGAGAGAGGACTGTGAATCCTCCGTATCATGAGTCCTGTCTGCCTGTTGGGCCTGTCCCAGGGAAGGCAGGGTGCGGATCCAGCAGGCTGTCTCTCTCTCAGACTCCCTGATACGCCTCAACCCACTCAGCTCCTCCCGGAGCTCCGCCACCGGAGTTCCTCTCCCCGGGCCTGCAGTTCCCACAGGGGTGCTCCCTGCTGCTGCCCGGTACTGGTGTGAGAGCAGGGCACAGCCTGCAGCTCGGCACCTGGGTGGCAGCGTGTTCCCATCGGAGCTCTGTCTGGGCGGCTGCGTCAGTTTTGGCTGGTGCAGAGCTTAGAGAGGCCATGGCCTTCTGACGGGTGGAAACCATTGCTCCCCAGTTGAGCTGGCAGGGCTTCAGCCCCCTTCCTGCGTGCTGCGCCAGACCACGCCACGCCACGCCACACCACGCCACGCCATGCCATGCCACGCCACACCCTGTTTGCCGACGCTCCCCAGGGGCCTCTTTTATAGGTTGGGTGTGGCCTTGCCCTCCATCGCTCCCAGCCCCGCCCAGGCCCCGCACGGCGGTGTGGCAGGAGGTGGGTTCTCGCGGCAGGTCTCTCGGCCCCCCGGAGGTTGCCCTGTTTGGGGAACCCCCCTGTGCACCACGCTGGAGCGCTCCGCTGAGGATCCGACCGGCACCAGAGCTGCTCGCATCAGGGGAGCTTTTACTGAAAGTCCACTTGATGGTAGTGCTGGTATTTACTTAACGTTAAGTTCAGGTAGCCAAGAGCAGTTACATGTGAGTAATCTCTGCAGCCTTTTACCCCTCCCCTTTCTGTGATATGAGTGCAGTCAGTGAGTGTGTGTGGGTCATGCAAAACTGCCCGAGGGGGCATTTGGTCTAAAACCGATAACACTTATTTAACAATAACATTTGCTTAAGATGATCATCAGCCCCCTGAAACACTATCCAGGGAACTGCCAAAGACCTTTGGGGAAAAAAGGAGTCAGCTTGAAGAGCAGTATAAAAGAAACAGGATAATTTTAACAGGAGAGGAGATAGAAGAGATTGGCAGAGCCGCAGCCAGCGCCCGGTTTGACGCTGCTGGCAGCCGCCCCACGGGCATCGCCCCCTCTGCTTGGGGCTGACGGCGCAGCCCCCCCGTGGGGCACGGGGAGCAGCCTGCACCCAGCTGCGGCAGGGAGCAGGGGGTGCGGCAAGCAAGGACCCGCACCTCGGGGGGCGGGGGGGGCACTTGTGGGGTGCCCCCTCACCAGCTGCTGCGTCACCAGGTGGTCGGAAGCAGCAAAGGTACACACAGAGCTGGAGCGTCCAAATCTGCCACGGGAGGGGCGTGCAGCTGGGGAACCCCCACTGTTCCCCAGTATAAGGGGGTGTGCTGGTAGACCACACCACCGGGTGGAGGCTGTATGCATGGAACCGTGTGGGACTACAACTGCTTAGGGTGTTGAGACATTTTCACTCTAAAACAATGACACAAAGATCAAAACAGATAAGAATTTGCTGCTGTGTAGATGTGGTTTTAGATGTAAGTAATGTATGTATGCAAGAGCTGGATAGTGCTGAAACCTTTATAATCACAAAGCATTCATTACTGTTGTAGAGGCAGTGATGAGATTTTTAACCCTGTTAAATATATAGCCTTCTGGACTTTAAATCTGCTACACAGCTGTCTGTGAGAATCTGGACTTGACAAACTAGGTGCTTACTGAGTAAGGAAGGCAAATTAGCTCAGCTGCTACATCTTATAAATATGCAGTTTGTTTATTTACAACTTAGCAGGAGGTAGTAACAATACATCACTTCTCAGAGAGGTGGGTAATCTTTAGTCAGCAAATGTGAACTGTAGACTCTAGCATTAGAGCCTTACAAGTACTGTTGTTCCAGGAAGGGTGTTTCAGTGTCCCTGGTTGTGTTGGCTGACTTGTGGTAAACTTATGGGTAAAAGAACAGAGCCAAAACACCTGGAACATACAAATCATTATTTCAATTATGTATTTAATGTAGTACATTATTTTTGTAATCTACATGACACAATGCATAAAAGAATAATCAGAAGGAAGTAAATAAACAGGAACGATAGAAAATTAAATGGTAAGGTTTTGCATAGGCAAATCGTGATAGTATGCAATATGAATGAGACTTACAAATAAGTGGTAGCAGTAAATTAAGGAATGTTAGGAAGGTGAGAATGAATTTTACTGTACATATGCTGAAAAAAACCCTTTGTATTATCTAATGTGAAATATGCTTAAAAATACCTTTAAAGTTGACCTTAACTGAAGTCAAAGACTAATCTTACTAAATTTTCAATTTGGTCCAACATATTGATAGTATATTTATGTAAAAGAAAAAAAAGACTAAAGATCAGAACTTCCACAGGTGTTTCTAACTAACCGCTGTTCGAGCTAACTAACTGCTTTGTTAAATTCTTTCCACATTAAAATATATGGGGTTCTTCTTGACTTTTTCTCACCCATCACTCTGTATTTCTTATGATCTGTACAATTATTCTTTTTTTTTTTTTGTTCCAGTATACTCCCTTTAAATGCTTTCAAGCATATAACACTTTTTCTGTTATACTTCAAAGAAGACAATCCTTGATTGGCCAACATCCAGCATGGACTAAGGTCATGGAAAACTTCCCATTTGCTTTGGTCGATGCTACTGTGAGTCTTGCACCACAACGAGTAAGTCTCAAAATTTCAAGTTCTGATTTTATTGTTGATTTTGGGGACTGTGCTCCTTCCATCATAACTTTATGATGTTGTTTGTGTGCGTGTGTGTGTGTGCATGTGTCTCTAACTTTATAATACTGAACATTATTTGCTTCATACTAGTTTATATGATTCATCTGTGTTGTCACCTTTTTCTAAGAGAACATGTCCTAAGCGGTCCTGCTTCTACCCAGAAACAAACATTTCAAATATTCAGAATTTGTTGGGTTTTACAAGAAACATGCTTGATTTTTTTTATCGGCAACTCATTGTTTTTCTGTTAATATGATGATGCAGTCTGCTTTTATATCTTGGAGTATACATTTGCCTTGCAAAAGATCTGATAGCTGGTTGTTGAATCAGTATTTTTGCTGGTCGAACTAGGAATGCTAACACCCAAACATGCATGGCTGCAGGCCCAGGAATGCTTTAATTTCTGCTTAACATTCCATAGCAACAAGCTAAACATTTTTAAAACACTAATGAGGGAAGATGAGGGAAGTATTTGAGGGTGTTATGTCTCTAAAAGAATATAAAATGAATTATTGAGAGAATCTTGGTGTTGGAGGCATAGAAAACCAGAGAGAAGGTGAATGTCTGTCCTTTGATCAGTCCTGGCAATTGAGCAGTTTGTAAATCATGCCAATGTCATAATTAAGTGCCATGCAGTGGAGTCTTTGGTGCCTTTCAGATTAACTGGTAAGTGCTTGAAAAAGGTGAGGAAAATGAAATTTCATAATTTCTGTAGTAGTCTGTGTCTTAGAACAAGCCCAGGTCACTCAGGAATACAGAGTTTGCAGGAAAGCTAATGGCAAGGGCCAACTAACCTGAGTGATCTTCCCATCAAACTATAAAGCACAGTCAGTATCAAAGACTGAGGTAAACAGTGAAAGTAATATCATTTACCAGCCTGTCCTTTCTTCCCCATAAAAAGCAAAACAACAGAAGGCCTTATGATTCTAGGAGGGAAGGCAGAATAACTGACAAAATACTTTTGACAAAATCTATAAAATTAAGTAAATTACTTTACATATTTCTGTAGATCACACTATGTAAGAAATACCCAGACCTCTTCTCTTTACAAAACCAAAACCCGTGAAATATATACATTCTAAGAGTTATTTTTATGTATTTCAATTTGGGGAAAAAAAAACCCAAGCAAATGTAAAATTGTTATATATTCAGCTGTGAGATGCTGTCCCAGGAGGTTTCAAGCTTCATGAAGAGATTGAAGCATTTTGAATAAGTCTGAATATCTTAAAAATAATTAAGTTTATATCTTTGTATTTATTTACATCTTTTCATTATCACTTCATTAGCTTAAAAAGCAAACAAAAACCTGAAAAGTGAGAATTTTGTTGTCCATCCTTGTGTAAATGTAGCCTGCTCATGGCTTCTCTACTTAAGTATTATAAGCCGCACTTCTGTTTGAAGATGAATGTGGTATCTCTAGTTAATGAATGACATTACATTAATTCAGAAGATAGAAAGCAGTGTTTTTCTACCAATGGCATATATTTCTCTGGAGACAAGATACAGGAAATATGCTTTGACAGTGATGAGAATATGGAATCCACCTTTATTGTAACACGTATTCAGCTTGGCCATTCAGTTCTCATCTTGCCATATTCTTACCTTGTTTTGCTTTTGTTGAACACTTCCAACTTCTCCAGTTTGCAGGAGAATGTGATTTTACTTTCATGCAGCTAGACAGATGGATGGATTGTCCAGCTCATAGTTCACAAACGTCTTTCACCATGTCTAGTGCACACAGGCAACTCATGGGGGGTTACAAAAGCGACCCAGCCTTGGATTGCCTTGAGGCCCTGTCTCTCTGCAGAGATGACTCACGGGGAGCTGTGTAGACAGCTTAGCCCTGGGTTGTCCGATAAACCCTAAACTAAACAGCGTGGTGGCTGTGCCATTCAAAGAACCAAAACCTGAACTGAGCCTTGAAATCCCTTAACAAATAGTGTGCCCTCAGTCTCAATCCAACCACTATTCAGTAGCCTGAGGAATGAAGGTTAAAAAAAAAAGAACTGGAGGGTTTCAGCTTCAGTTTCAAATGACAACCTTGTGTATTCAAACAATCACAGACCAGCAAAGGAAAGATAAGGGGAAACTCCACTCAGATGTACATAATCCATTTACGCATATATCATAATCCACTCATAGTCATACACACCATTCCACAAGTCAGGGGATAAAAACTCTAAGATTCAGGTTGGAAATGGGGGAGTCATTTCTCCAACTCTACAGCTGGCTTGTGAAGGAGACCCTTCCCGCCCTTGATTGCAATGCCGGTCGAGGTAGCTTCCCTGGGATTGAAAGCCCTTATCTGGAAGGGTAAGTGAATATTGTTTATGCTTTAAGTTTGTAAACACGTGTGTGCTTGTGGTTATCTGTGAATTTCTTGTGGCTGTAATAGGGTACTACTCTTGCCTATAAAAATTGCAATAGTGCATTCCTCCATTGTATCTGTAAAACTTGCAATAGTGGTGTGTTAAGTCTGTAAGTGAAGTTCAAATAAATAATTTGCTTGAACCTTGTGGTTAAGTCTGTAAGTGAAGTTCAAGTCATTTGCTTGAACCTTGCAGTTAAGTCTTTTTCTGCCACAACAGAGCACACAGATGTCATGCAAACAGGAAAATATAGTTTAGATATTCCCAGAGCATGTGTGGTGAATGGTGGCTAATAGAACCCTGAAGTTCTTGATAGATGTTTTAGGAATTCATGCTCATTTAAACTTGGTCTAACACAAAAATATTGATCTTTCCTCATGCTTTAGTGAAACTCTAATATCAGAATGCTCTGCTAAGGATTCATCGTGAGATTTTTTTTTTTTTCCTAAAGTTGCATAGTTCAGCCTCTTTAAATAGTAGTTGTCCATGCAGCTTATACCAATATCTTCATTCTTTGCAAAACTGAATACAATTTGTGATAGAGGAGCTGACAATTCTTACAAAAATTATCATTGCTACTGACTGTTTATGACAAACAATTTTCAACATAATGTCACCAAGGAATCACAGTTGTAGATTGGGGCTGTACTGTAGTAGTCACTGTGAACAAAACCTAGAATAAGAGGACAATCAAATGTAGAGATAAAGTGATACATACAACTGAATTGACAACATCAGCTCTTTTAATGTTCATCTAGACTGATGTCCTTATCCCACTATAAATGATGATATCTCTCTGATATAACTGAGCAATTGATCTTTGCTTACTGGTTAATTAACTTCATTACTCATGGTAGAGTATTTGATTCTGTTAGAGATGTCAAAGAGTTTAATCATGGCAACTGTATGTATCTTGGGGTTTCGGAGACCAGTCTCTGTGGTGGGCCCACTATGTACCTCTGTCTTAGAGTACAGAGCTTTAAAAAATACTATAACATACAATTAAAATGAAACAGCATTTATCAAAAGAGATTGAAAGTAAGTTGTTTTTTTTAAATTATTATTATCCTGTTGAAGAGGATGTCTGGTTACTGTGCTCTTCTTCCTAGGTTTTCTGAAGTAACAGTTAGCAAATAGCTTCAAATTACAGAAGGGAGAAGGGATTGGAAAGATCTATCCACCATTTATTCACAGGACTTGCACGTACTCTGTTGGTGAGTTTGGAACTGTAGAGGCACTAGAAGACATAAAAAATAAGAGAAACTTTATGTTGGTATAGTAGGATTATGGATGTTCAAGGAAATGTTTAGAAATTCCACCTCAGTGTGCCTTTGTAATTTTTCTTTTCCTGGTGGAAAATTTTCAAAAGAACCTAAACAATTTAAATACTTTTCTACGACTGACATATAATAAAACATGAGAATCTTGTTTACTAAGATTGCTTTAAAATATCTTCCCTAATAATTTTAGCTGGTAGTGTTCAATGGTATTTTCTTGATGCTTGTACATTGCTGGCATGCTTTAAAGATGGTATTTTCGAACTCTGGAATTTTCCTTTCATTAGTTAACACACAGTTTTCTGTATGTAGAGATTAAAAATCAATAGCAATAATAGCCTGTCTTGAAGCGTGATTTGAAGGTAATGGAGCCCCCATGCAAAATATAGACAAATACATCCTGTGCCATCTTTCCAGATAACTTATAGCCTAGATGATGTTGACAGCATTTGCCCAAATATATCAGAATGCTGGTCAGAAGCCAATATAGTTAATACATCTAGTTTATTCCACTTTTCAAATTGCATGGGGTAGTGCAGTTTGTCAGATTCTACTGGATAGTTAATAGTAGCAGATCTAGGCTTTTAAAAGTGATGATTCTGTGATTATTAACAAAATAAAAGGGTTCACTAATAAAACATTGTCAGTATTCCACCTGAAGACATGATTTATAAACTTTTGAAAAATGCAACAGCATATAAGAAAATGTGGTGGCTGTACTGTGTGTTCATATATGCATTTCACAAAAAAAAAAATTGGCTGAAAGGAAGTAATTCATTACAGTGTATCTGTGGAGAGTGAATCAATATCAACCTGTCACTCCAACAAAGCAAGACTGCTGTACTTAAAGTACTAGAAGTCCACAAAATCAAAGGAATCAAAATGTGTCTGTGTTTTATCATGTTATGGTACATTATTCAGTAATGGGTTTACCAGTTAATTAAATATTTCTATGTTGAAAATAAACCAATAATTATTAAGCTTACATTCCTTGACTCTTATACCTGACATTAAACAACTCTCCATCACTGTTATATTCAAATCCAGTAAATGATGGATTTAATGTGAACAATAAAATAATTGAATTTAGATCTAGAGGTGTTACTCAGCTCAAAACTCATCAGTATATTTTCAGCTGAAATAATAAATGAGATAGATTCATTTATTTTATCAAAGTTGGAAAGTATATTCATGTATATGCTGCAGGAGAAGAAACAGAAGTATAAAGAAGTCCTATTTCCACTTGGTTCAGAGAGAAATGGATGTTCAATGAGTTGGCACAAGCTATATATAAAGACCACAGCAGCACCAGGAACAAGAATGCATTTCCTAGCTCACAGTGTGGTTCAAGCTGCATCCCATTGAACTTATTGACCTAAAACTAAGTCAGACAATAAATAAAACACAAACCTAAACCACATTCCAGCTAAAAGTCAAGGAGGGTGTAAAATAAATCTGACTGCAGTTGTTAAACTTCAAGTCTGTTTCAATAATTAATAATAATTAAAAGATTAACTATGCTTTAATTCCAAATGGAACATGCTAAGCCTATTCAGGACACTTAATTTAATGTGTTCACCTAATTTAATCACTATACCAGTGCTGGCACAGACTCAGTCTCCCAATGTAAGGAATTCAGAAATGAAGAACTGAGTAAGAGTGCTTTATGCATACAGACAAAACTTAATAGCAGGATTTGAGGATTTGTTCAAAGATCAAGGTGCTTTCATGCTCAGTGTCCTTACCTTAGTGCTGGCAGATTCTGGTTCCATTCTTCCAGAGGTACCTGAACAATGGCATCACACATTTCTGTTAAGCCACATGATTGATATTTGAAGAAGAGTCTTTGACTCCTCAACTTTCCCTGAGGGGCAGGAAATATTTTTGTGTGAAACATTTAAAAAATCTCCAGGATGATGGCTATGGCATTCACATAAACGTATGATGCCTGGATTTAGTTGAAGATTATGAAAACCACAGCAAAACCAAAGGATATGTGCCCATCTTCACAAGCACATATATTAGAGTACAGCATGGTCTGATGGTTGAGGAGCTGCCCTACAGGGGATGTATGTGTGTTCAAACCTTCTCAGATGGGAACCAGTCTCCCATATTCTTGGCAAACACAGTAAATAGCAGTCATAAAAGGAAACAAAGCCATCCTAGAATACTTGGGGGGAATTTTGATAAGAAATTAATTATTTTATTTGTGTTTCATAAAACCTGCATAATTTCATTTCAGTTTTACAAACTTACCTTGATTCGTTAATGCAGAGAATGTAAAAGAAATTACTTTCATGGAGTCTGTTTTTCAAGAGCAATGACAAAATAATTCAGGTTGGTAGAGGCATCTGGAAGTCATTGGACTGCCACCCCTCCCCCAGCTAAAAGTTTTCAGTTGGCATATTATTTTTTTTCACATGCTTATCACTGAAATAAAACTCACATTTGCTTTCAGAGAATGCACTTACCGGGGGTTTTTTCATTTTCAGCTGGACTGGTTTTTACAAGTCTCTTGTTCTTTACTGTCTGACTTAGTGTAAGGTTATTAAATGGAATGAGATCATAACCATAACCATTTGAGATTTCAGAGAAGGAGTGGAATCAGGAGCCTTTTGCTTATGGTTAGAAATCCTAGTATGGAAAGAACCATTGACATCATGGGTAGACAATCCCAGGAATGTTCATGAAATTTACAATTTGATGTAGACAGTATGTTTATGACTAAGGTATTTCAAGAGATCCTTAAAGGCTTGAGCCCTAAATCACCACTGTTCTTCAAAATACGCAGTAATTTACGCTAGAGCAGCATGTTAAAATGTTGCCATTCTGATCTGAGAGTATTATATGCTTACTTTACATGTGTTACTGATGCTTGCACAATGCCCATAGGAATGATGATGAACAGAGTCTTTGCTGCTAGTTATATCTGTAGGTATCTAGGATTGTGGGCTTGCATCGTATTTGTCAAAAGTTCCTTTCAGACCACTCACAGACTAAGAAGTGGTTAGTAATTTCTCAACATTTCTGAATGACATGTAGGGCTTAGTAATTTAATATACACTTGCCATGGATAATTCAAAATCAGAAAAAAATAGGTCCTATTCGTAGAAAAATTATTAAGTAGGAATTCTTTTTCAAGCTGTAGCTTTTTAAATTGCTGATAAGAAAACATGCAATATCCTCAGACATCACTGTGCTTAGCTTATCAGTTTTTTACAAAACCTGTGTTTGTATCTGAGCAATCATTTTGTTCAGTCATTAGTTCCTGCAATGTATGAATGGCAATTTTTTTAAACAGTAAAAGGAAAAAAAAAAAGTCAAAGGTGAAGCTTTTTTAGATTTGATGTTAACTAGTAGGAAGGAAGTGATAGAGTTCACAATCCTTAGGAAGAAGAAAAGCAGAATAAAAATAGTAGACTTCAAAAAGATGGAGTTTAACAAACTCAGGACACATAGAAACAAATTCAGTGAAAAATAAGTTAAAGGGAGTCAGCTGATTCCTAAAGAGACAATATTAAGGGCATAACTGCAAACTATCCAATTACAGAGGAAGAACAGGAAGTCTATTAAGAGATCAAATGACCTAAACCATGAAAGGGATCATGCAGACTATGGAAACTAGGTCAGATGATAGAAACTTGGAAAGGTAAGAAAAGTAGCTCACATACATAGGAACAACACCAGAACTGATATAGCTCAAGAAAATACAGTTAGGAAGTGACATGCAAGAGCGTTGAGAAATCATTCTGCAAGTACATTCAAGGAAAAAGAAAGCTGGGAATGGCAACGGTCTGTCAACAGGGGAAAATTGCCTTGTCTTTCTGTCAACATTCCCTGGAATGCTCAACTACAGGCATAGCTGGTGTCAATGACAAGTTCTTACTGCCAAACAGAGAAAGAATAAGCTGGCACATATTTGGAAAAGATGAATCTGCTCAATTCTTTTGGCCCTGATGATATGTACTTTAAACTGCTTTAAGAACCAATTAAAGTAATGTCAGAATTGTTGGTCATTATTTTTGAGGGTGCATGAAAAATGAATGAGGTGTTAGAAGACTGGAAAGTGAAAAATATAGTAATGTTTTTGAGAGGAATGGGAAGAAGAATTGGTAAATTATTGCTAAATTATTTCAATTTTCTGCTCTGTTCCACCCTTTCTTCTCCCCTAAATTATTGTCACAAAAAATCAAATTATTTGTAAGATTTTAAAAGATAATGAAATAACAGATAATTTGGATTTAATGTTTTATGTATAGTAGAGAATCAAAAGATACTATCTATTGTGACCTTAGTAAGACTTCTGACACAGTTTCACATATTTCCGTAATGAAGCTTCACGGATATGGTGTAGGTGAGACCACCATAGTGTTACAGCAAAACCGATCACAAGATGGTATTGAGAGAGAGATTGTCAGTGGAAGGAGCTTTACTTTTGAGTAATGCTCTTCAGTGGATCCTACTTGAATTCTGGTTTATATTTCATTAATATCCTTGGTGATGGAATAGAAATTATGCTTATTATGCTGTCCTGGTATAAACTGCAAGGATATTGGAAGTCTGTATTATAATTCAAAGTAATTTTAACAACAGGGAAAAAAGATTTTTAAATGTATGATTCAATTCAGTAAAGATGACTACAGGCTTCTACTTTTGGGTTGTAATATCAGGTGCATGAATACAGATAGCAGTTCTACACGAGTTGATTAGATAGCAATTCAGTATCAAAGGATCTGAGGATAATCCTCAGCAGATCATAAGCCACACATCAATCAGTGGTGTCATGCTGCTGTAAAGGAGAACATTGTACATCATGCTGGGATATGTAAATGAAGTACAGCTCACAAGAAATGCTGTGTAATTCTTTTGCTTTGTTCATCGTGTATGAAACCTTAGCTGGAATATAGTAACCTGTTTTGGGGAGCATTTGAACCCATCGAGAAAGCTAAACACCAATAGTGCAAATAGTTCAGAGGAGAAAAATTAGTATAATCAGACATCTAGATAATTCTTCTAATGAGGAAAACTCTACAATTTGGGATTGGTTCTTTGAAAGAAGACTGAAGATTTAAGAGTATTCAAATATGAAAAATACTACTTGAAAGAGGAAAGTAGTTGTCAGTTCTTTGTGTTAATGATGTTAGGACAATAGGTAATGAATAGGTTTAAAGAGCAGTTTAATTTGCATGTTGAAATAATAAACATAATGATATATTAGAATAGGCTAGTTTCAGAGTCTGTGAAGTCTCCACTGTAGAAAATCTTTCAGAACTGGCAAGAAACATCTTGCACATAATTGTACTTCTTTCCATACTGAAGCAAAGAGATGGACCAATGACTTCCTGAGATCCCTTCCAGCTCAGTTGCATAATTCTGTACTCATTAATTTAAAAATTGAGAGTTTATAAATATATATAGAATATATATATACTGGTTTTTTTTACTGTGCAAATGAAAGTCAAGAAAAAAGTGGTAGAGCAAATTTGATGGTATAATTATTATACTCTAAGAAAAAGAGAAACTGTAAGTTTTTTCCCCAAAGAGCAGGTTTTTAAGTTGTCTAATTGATCTACATTTGCAAAGAAGTATAATTAAATCTTAGGGCAAATATATGCATTCAAATCCCGTTAGAAAATAATGGGATTCAGATGTATAATTTCTCAACTCCTACACACAGCTTTGAAAATACCCTGAAGTCTAAACAAAAAGGTATCCACAGTGACAAAAACAGGTAAAAACAAACATTAAACAGTTTTTTATCTGTTCACAAAACAAAATGCCACATTTTGTAAAGACCTGCTTCAGGTATAGAAAGAAGGGGAGCTATTTTCATATCCAAGAGTTTTTCTCAACAACCAGACTCAATAAGCTGAATCTGCCCTGAAGCAGATGACACCAAACTTAGCAGTTACTGTTCAGTTCAGTGGGAGACCTCAGCCCACCTCTGGTTGTTAATTAAAATGATTGATTAGCTCTGTTTAGCATAAAATAAGTTTTGGCACTGTAGGAAAAAAGTGAACTATCAAAAAAAATCTCACTTTTTCTCTTGTG
>NW_010972573.1:149107-149326 GCF_000737465.1 Haliaeetus leucocephalus | reverse complement strand
CCTGCCTCCAGCCAGGTGGAGGAAAGGGACAATCAGGTTTATTGAAATGTGTGGATTTGATGGCCTGGTACGTCAGACCCACAGGAGTATAAGGCTCTAGTGGACACCAGTGCACAACATACCCTAATGCCATCAAGTTATAAAGGGGCAGAATCCATCTGTACTTCTGGAGTGACAAGGGGATCCCAAGAGCTAACTGTATTGGAAGCTCAAGTGAGT
>NW_010972573.1:112553-145571 GCF_000737465.1 Haliaeetus leucocephalus | reverse complement strand
TAGAAAGAAGGGGAGCTATTTTCATATCCAAGAGTTTTTCTCAACAACCAGACTCAATAAGCTGAATCTGCCCTGAAGCAGATGACACCAAACTTAGCAGTTACTGTTCAGTTCAGTGGGAGACCTCAGCCCACCTCTGGTTGTTAATTAAAATGATTGATTAGCTCTGTTTAGCATAAAATAAGTTTTGGCACTGTAGGAAAAAAGTGAACTATCAAAAAAAATCTCACTTTTTCTCTTGTGATGTCATGGTTCTGTGATTGAACTGATCCAACATACACTGTTGAATGGCATAAAACCATAGAAATTAATATTAAGTGTTTAAGTAATGTGGTATTTACATGAATTAAATCAGCTAATTAAGCAAACAATGAAGAGCTTGTAATATTAACAAGTAATTGTATAATAGACATTTATTGAAGTTTGTCCATAAATTTATATTATGGGCATTATAATAAATTTCCTAATTGTACCGATACATTACACAAATTAGAATCAGACCAAAAATGTGGAAAAAGCCCTGGACAACACTAATTCAAGGGTCTTAAGCATTTATGGATAGTATAAAACATTCTCATTGATTTAACTAATTATATTTGCTACTTAATCTAAATGGAATACTTCATTACAGCCTGAATTGCAAGTTTTATTGGCAGTTATAATATAAAATGTTATGCAGATAATTGGTGCTTATAGAACTGTTGATACAATAAGACTTACAAAAGATTATACACAGCTTTTATAAAGCTTTAAGGTTGAAGTCAGAAGATAAAACTACTTTATTTGGGTCACAGTATTGAATATTACAGTACAATTATCAATGTTTTATCATAGAGTTTAAAGCTTTCATCTTAGTCCTTTGATCATTTTATATCAACAAGGGATTCATTACATCATGGAAAAAAGCTGTTTGTGCAGGTTTTATGTCATGGGAAAGGGATCATATTTCTGTATGCTAATGAAGAAATTACAAGGTATTGATTTAAGAAAAAAAACACCAAAACCAAACCCTGCCTAATATTCCTCAGCTGCCTCACTTTTCTCGTACCTCTGCACTGCCAGTTATGTATTCAAGAGCAATGGAACCTAACTGTATTGTTCGTTCTTCAGAAATTCAGCATGTGGCCTGTTGTTTGCATTATGTACTTCTCTTTTTATGTGAAAAGAAAAAAGTAACTCCTGCATGTAAACCAGATCTTTTTAAATGCATATACCGGAATCTACTTGATCATAAGATGTTCCTGTCTTGTAGTAAGTAATTTGCAATATCAGATTTTTTCCTGTATCTTGCATTTTCCTGTTCTCCAAAGAATGTAAGAAGTAAATTTCTCATAATGTTAGTTTTATTCTATTGGCACAAAATGCTAGCCTATTTGAGGGGCTGATGAATCTCAAAACAAACCATAAAAGATTTTAGCTACTTAATTTGATTTTAAAATACAAATACACTATTATGTATTACAATACAAATACAACATTATGTACAAGCGCCTGAATGATCAGGCAGTTCCCTTTGGGGAGGAAAGATACTGAAGAAATCCTTATGTATAAACTGTAAAAAGCACTATACTATACGAGGTACCACGTCAACGAGAAGAACACTTGAACAGTGATTGGAATATGTTGAAAAGGAACTCATGACTTCCCCCTCTCATGTGAGAGGTCTGCACTGTACAACTAACAAACTAAGCAAACAAAATGATCTAGGAAGGACAAGTACCCCATCCCCTAGGAAAGAATAGCTATGCTTAGTATCAGGCATGCTTCCTGGAGATTTAAACACTGACATGGGTTTAAATTCTTTCCCAAATAACTCAGGCTCTGTTCCGATTTTCCCTAATTTGTGCTCAGGGATTTTTATCCATCATTTTTTCATGCGAAGCAAGGCCTTTGGACCTGTGGTTCATATATTCAGGGAGAAGACATGAAAGGCCAAAGCTCAATTAGAGTTGAAACTGGCCAGTGTTTCAGATAACAAGAAGGGCTTTTTTAAGTACGTTAATAGTAAGAGGAGGTCTAAAGAAAACATTGGACCGACACTTGTTGAGGATGGTCATCTGACTAATAGGGATGAAGAAAAAGCACAGGCATTCAATGTGGTTTTTGCCTTAGTCTTTAATAATTCTGATAGACTTTGGGCTGACCAGTCCCCTGAATCAGAGGACCATGAGTGTGGGAACAGTGACTTTCCATTTGTGGACACTGAAGTTGTAAGAGACCAGCTGTATCAGCTGAATGTTCACAAGTCCCTGGGGCCTGACGGGATTCATCCCAGAGTACTGAAGGAACTAGTGGTTGTTATGGCAGGACCCCTCTCAATCACCTGCCAAAGGTCTTGGGAGTCTGGAGAGGTCCCTGCTGACTGGGAGCTAGCCAGTGTTACTGCAATCTACAAAAAGGGCATGAGGGAAGACCCAAGGAACTACAGACCTGTTAGTTTGACCTCAGCTGCTGGAAAAATTATGGAGAAGATTATGGGTTCACAAAGGGAAATTCCCATTTAACTACTTTGATATCCTTTTCTGATAAGGTCACCCATCTAGTGGATGTAGTGTTTCTGGATTTTTGTAAGGCTTTTGACGCTGTTCTTCACAGCATCCTTTTGGACAAGTTGTCCAGCTGTGGGATGAGGGGGTTCACAGTGTGCTGGGTGAAGAACTGGCTGAAGGGCAGAGCTCAAAGGGTTGTAGTGAATGGGGCTACATCTGGCTGGTGACCAGTCACCAGCGATGTTCCTCAGGGTTCAATTCTAGGGCCAGTTCTGTTCAATATATTTATCAACGATCCAGATGCAGGAGTTGAATGTATCATTAGCAAGTTTGCTGATGATACCAAACTGGCAGGTGATGTTGACTCTCTTGAGGGACAGGAGGCCTTGCAGAGGGATCTAGGTAGATGGGAGCATTGGGCTATGATTAATGGAAGGAAATTTAACAAGTTGAAATGCTGGATTCTGCACCTGGGATGGAGTAACGCTGGGCACAAGTATAAACTGGGAGAGGAGTGGCTGGAGAGCAGCCCTGCAGAAAGGGATCTGGGGGTGCTGGTTGACAGCAGGCTCAACATGAGCCAGCAGTGTGCCCTGGCAGCCAAGAGGGCAAACCCCATCCTGGGGGGCATCAAACGCAGCATAACCAGCCGGTCAAAAGAGGGGATTATCCTGCTGTATTCAGCGTTGGTGCGGCCTCACCTTGAATACTGTGTGCAGTTCTGGGCCCCACAATTTAAGAAGGACATGAAGGCCCTTGACTGTGTCCAGAGGAGGGCAACAAAGCTGTAAAAGGGCTGGAAGGAGTGTCCTATGAGGAGCAGCTGAGGACTTTGGGCTTGTCTAGTTTGGAGAAAAGGAGGCTGAGGGGCGACCTCACTGCTCTCTCCAGCTTCCTGAGGAGGGGAAGGGGAGAGGGAGGTGCTGAGCTCTTCTCCCTGGGATCCAGTGATAGGATGAATGGGAAAGGTTCAAAGCTGCTCCAGGGAAGGTTTAGACTAGACATGGGGAAGCATTTCTTTACTGAGAGGGTGGTCAAACAACTGGAACAGGCTTCCTGGAGAGGTGGTCGATGCCTCAAGCCTGCCAGTCAGTTTAAGAGGCATCTGGACAATGCCCTTAAGAACATGCTTAAACTTTTTGTCATCCCTGAATTAGTCAGGCAGTTGGACTAGATGATTGTTGTAGGCTCCTTCCAACTGAATTTATTCTATTCTGTTCTGTTCTATTCTTTGGATCTTGAGATAAAAGCATTCCCCCCTTCCATGTTCTTTAAAACACAGTTGAGACGACCCCCTCACAGAAAACTTCATAGCAGAAAGTCCTTTGTGGACAGTTTCACAGAGTAAGGTATTCAAACAGCAGAGCAGCAGTATGCAAACTGATAGCCTTGTCTCCTAATCTTGCTACTGTGTAGTTCAGGTGGGACCTCACTCAATACTACTGGCTGTGCTGAACTGTCTTCTGAAGTAGTCACCATATAGTGTGAATGAAAGAAAAATGTAGGTTTATGGATCATACATATGGCGGGCAACAGCATAAGTTACATGAGCTACAAGGCTACCTGCTGAGGTTCATAAGTTCCTTTCTTCATGTGAACATTATTTTGTCTGGTGTCTCTCTTCCTCATCTGTAAAATGGGAATTAGAAACAAACAGGGCAGGATAATCTGATGGGGGGGTGGGACAGGGGCAGGGGGACGACTGCTTGACTGCCTAGGAAAGACAGTCTTATGCATTTCTTGAGCTCTCCTCTATGAGAGGTTAAATATCGATTTTATGAACTCTTCCACTATGAAGTATAATCTCATAGCAAGTTTTCCATTCTCTTCTCTTCTGCTTTTCTTTCCCTTACCTCTTTAACTGAGAGAAACTGTGCATTAAACAGAACTGTCTAGTTCTTTCAAAAGAAAGATGTGTTTACATCTCAACTCTCCGCACACAAAAACTTCTTTTGTCTCACTGAAAAAAGTATTTTTGCAATTAAATCATATAAATAAACTTATTTTATAAGCTAATGATTGATGTCATAGTTTGGTTGTTAATGAGGAGTCTGAGCTTCTACCTATAATGTCTTCATTATTAAAGAATTGCAATAAAATACTGGGTAAAACAGCTTCTTAGGAAAGAAAAGGATTTGTGCTTGATTCATTCAAACTGTTAACTGTCTAAAAGCTAGGAGTCTGTATCAAAACATTTTGAAGCATGTTATATTTCAGAATAAGACTTCTAAAGGGCTAGATATATTATAGTTAGTCATGGTTGTGGATGACTGTCAGTACTTTACCTTTCAATGAATTTCAATCTCTGTCACTCATACTGAAGATAACTGCTATGCTATTGGTTTTTATAGGAATTGGCTCTGTGTTTTTTTGTCCTGAAATCTTATTTTGGCTTTGAGAAACCTTTCTAAATGAGAATTTAATGGAAGAGAAATAAGTTCTTGCAAATTAGTACAGTTTTCAGGTATTGAAAACCATTCCACTAGAAAACAATCCAGCAAATAAAACCCTTGCCCAAACCTAGTGTAAATGCTTGGAAATGTTGACAAGCAAACAGGCTCTGGAAGAGGTACATTTTTGAAAACTTTATGTTCCCTTTTCCCGGTCAGACAATCTTCTTGCAGCTTTAACATTTACAGTTATTCTTATATGGCAGAGGAGGCTCCATAGTTTCAAGGGACGTGAAAGCTCCTGTTGGCCATGCCTGGCACCCCAAACCAGGTTATCAGGCTTCTGCCCCACTCTGTATTAAAGAGAAAGTCACTTGTACTTCTGGCAGTGTCAATAATTCAAAATCCTTTAACTGTTTCATAAAAGTTTGAAAAATTTATTCTACTTAATAAATCTTTCTATCATACTGTCTGTTTCATGCTAACCACAACAGGTAGAAAGAAATAATTTCAGAGTCATGAAAGCTGAAAAAAACCCTCACCTCATAATGTGATAATTAAATATTTAAAAGGTTGACCATCAATATGAACCAAGTGAGCTAGATCCTAAAGTTCAAAAAATATGTAACATTTTGTTTTATAGAACTGTAAATTAATGCCTTTGGGTTAGCACTTAGGAATAGATGATATGAAAGGGAAATTGAAAAGCATATTATTTAACATGAAATGTGTCATTTTGCTGGACTGTTAATATTGACAGAGGCATAACAGATTTTTCATTTGACATTACTGAAAAACGTTATAAAACTGGGAGCAAGTTCACTTAGGCTACATACAGCATGTAACTTGCTTCATCAACAGAAAGCAGTATGATCCAATTTATTGAGTGGTAAATATTTTCACTTGTGCGTCTGCCTTCACAGGGATTTATCTTAATGTTTCAGACCTTTTGGTACAGGGCAAAGCTTTTATAAGTCTGTCTGCTCAGAGGAGAGTTATTGATTATGCAAACTTGCTAAATGTTGCTCACAGTTACAGGGATTCAATAATAACAGCAAATATTGGTTGTTTAGTTGAGCTGGTCTTTCAGTAAAGGTCTGATGAAACTTTAAATGTTGGGGCTATTTTAAAGTTATTTATTTCAAAACCAGAGAATGAAATGGAGTTGTGACTACAGACTGAACTTTATAAATTGACATTATATCCCATTTATATACCTTATAAATTGAAAACAGTTATTTTATTTCTTGAATTATTTCTAAATGTTGTTTGGCATTTCTTTTTAAATATGAATCTTTCTACTTGACTGAGACTCATCATTGGATATAATTTTTCTAGTGTATTTGACACACAGTGACATTTAGAAAAGATAAATATCAAGATTCTTAATAATTTAATACAATAATTTTGGTGTCTCTGAGTTGTCAGTGTTTGAAGGATACATACTGCCAGCTAGGGGTGATTTTGTCTGCACATTTTGATGGTGTGCAGAAAATAATGTCAAGTATGAAGACTTCTGCAGTTTGAAGAAAAAAAGAGAAAGTGAACCTTCCAGAACGGCTACCTATAAAAGTACAAACCAGGTTGCTTGGTTTAAGGAGATGGTCCTATCACTGGATCTGGAATTGTATACTCTATTTAGTGGCACTGTTGCTCATTTTTATTCCTTGTTGATTCACAAGCTAGAGACCAAATAGTGGGGCTGGAGCTTGAAATATCATCCTAACTAAGAAATACTATAAACCAGAACAAAGTAGTCAAGTCTGTCCTGAAAATGTTTTTTTTTTTATTCTTTGTTGAAATTCAAGGCAACACATTTTTTCACGTGAGACCTACAGATGACTGTTTCAAAAACTGAACAACCCTTTTGAAATTCAGCAGCTTTGGATGCTATACATATTTTCAGATAATAAAGACAGACATTAATTTCAGATTTTCTTTCTTCCCAATAGTCCTGCAGTATAAATCCTTTATAGCCTCATTGTTCTACCTCCAAAAGCTCCTTATTGCTGATTTCTGCATCTGGTTGACATTTGTGCTTATTCTCTGAAAGTATGGACTGTCAAAGAAATTTTAAGGTGTGTGGATTTTCTGAAGTACAGATATACATCTGTGTATAATTCTTTTTAGTGCATTTTTTTTGTCTGCATTTACATTTTTAAATTATATTAGGGAAGGGGTGAGTTTATTTAAGTTGGCACCAGTTGGATTACAACGAAGACTAACAAAGTGAAACCAATCTAGCATATATAATAAGTAACCATAAAATAACTCATATTGTGATACTCTCCCCAGTGTAAGAAATCCTTCATATGAACAAACTGTAGTGTCCTGGAAGATATTCTTTAAAGGGAAGTCCTGTGATGAACCAAGTACATTATTTCTTCTCCAATATTTATAATTTACAATGCAGCACTGTATTGTAGGAGTCTGCACATCATTTGGCTCTAGTTTGAGCCATCAATTCCACCTATACAAATTTATACATGTGATTTTATAATATGTACCAGCAAGAGTAGTGTGGAACAGTGAAGCTGGTTGTAAAGCTGACAATAGGAATCCATAAAGGTCCATAAAGTGTAGGACATGAGAACTTAACTGAATATACACTACCATGGTTGATGTGTTAGTAGTACTGCTGATTTTCAACAAAATGGATCATTAAGCATCTCATTTGTATGTCGTGAGAAGTATAAACAAATTCTGCTGTTTGTGAGCATCTATAATACTCGGTAAAGTTAGAAATGCATATGCTATCTAGAAAATTGCAAGTGGTTTTTTTTTTCTTCCTTTCATATTCATTTCCAATATAGAGCTTAATTTTGATTATAAATGAAACTCACAACATTAAAATGTTTTTTTTTCTCTAAAGCTGAACAGCCCCATATAAATAATTTCAAACAAATACCATTTGTGTCCTGTTTTTAAGCCAAAGAATTTAAAACAGTGTTCGTTATACTTTAAGCAAGTTTCAGCAGGAAAGTTAGAATAATCTTGAAAGCCTTCTAATTCTTCAAAATAAAACAAAAATATAACTTCTCTTTCACAGTTAGCAATCATGATTGTGTGTTCGGGGGTTGTCAGTGCCTTAGGAACTATTAATTGAAATTTAAAAATGTAAGCTGAAAACTTTCTGAGGACATTTGAATAAAAACTATTATTCCCTTTACAATAGAATCCATTAGCTTCTTGGTTCTCAAAACCACAGGTAAACAGATGATGGAAAAGCTTTAACAGTCTTTAGGTGCAAAACTGTGAATAAATAATCAGCAGATTATATCAGCTAGAACATTCCTGTTCAGAATGCAGGTGTTACTGGGTTAAGAAAAACAAACCTATTAATTTCTTTACCTCCTAATCAAAATTGTACTGATTTCCCCCCATCCTTCTTCATCTTGTCACTTGGAAGCTAACTATAATTATGAAAATGTTAGGGCAGTTAGAAGTTGGTAGCTTGTGAGACCCACTTCGGGTGCTAGTCTGAAAATGATTGTCAGCACATCGTTTTGTGGTGTTTGAGGGCAGATGCTGCATGCTTTTGGCTCTTGTAGACTTCAGCAGCGTGTGTGGGAGCACATTGCTTCTGAAGGTTGGGCCAATACTGCATTGAAAAGCCTAATATCAGTATTACACTGTTCTGTAAACTCTCTTGGATTTGAAATCTGTGTCCTTCAAGTTCTTCTTCAAATGAGCATTAGTATGGTTAGAGGAGTGTTTGCAAGTGAGTTTTCAGGTGGGATAGCTGCCTTGTCCTTTGGAAAGTATGAATTATAAATGAACCCCGAATCAGGGTTACAGGCTGCTACTCACAAATAGTTTAATCTTGACATTTTGATTTTGGCTAGCCTTTTTCCTGTAGGTCCTGCTGTTGGGAGACAAGTCCAGTGGGATGATTTTTTTGTAATTGCATGTGTTAAAAAGAGATGCAAGAACATACCACTAGTGTGCCCTACTCTAATGTAAGTCTCATAGGGGTATTTCTGTATTCTTGCTTGCAAAATAGAGAGGGTGCTGCTATGACAGGTTGGACCAGGTCCTGTGTGAATCCCATCGCTAACTGTGTCAAAGCCAGACATATGGCACCCGCATGCATGTTGGAGATATCGGACCTCTTGGATCAGCAGGAACTGTCTTGACATGCCAAGTAAGTCTTTGAGACTACTTTGTCCTGAATTTTTATCCAAAGCTGCAGTTTCCTTATCTTTTGAGTTTTAAACTGTATTCCTGCAGCCTACCCATTTATCATGCAGAAGAGACAGGAGGCAATGTTGAGTCACTTAGTGAGTATGTCTTCGTCATGATGCAGCGCCAAGACACAAACTTTTCTTTGTAAGCAAACTCTAGGGAACACAGCAGTATCAAACTGTCAGAGATTCCCTGTTGCTTCATCAGGACACATCTGAAAGAAGTTTAAAGTCCTTTTTGTAACAAGTTATTGACAGCACCAGCTGACCACCCATGCCACTAGCAATGAGTTCATTGTCTTCGAAGTTATAACCTACAAGCAAAACAGCTTGAGATTAAGCTCTTCATTACGGCATTGCTGATTTTTTCAAGTGTAAGAAGTTGAGTGTGATGCCAACTTGTCTGGTATTTGTTGAGGAAGATGTAGAATGTATTTTTAATTACATAGACTGCCTTTATACTCAAACATTCTTCTCAGTAATTCAAAATTATTGTTACTCTTTCAATAGTTCCTATTACTGTATTTGAGAAAGGCCATCCTTTGGAAATATGTTACAGAAAATACACTGTGCAAATGAAGGGTAAAATAGTTTTCTTGTTTTTTTAATTATATTCTAAATAAAAATATTGCTTTGCAACAATTTTGGAGGTATAGACTTTTCGAGTCAAATCTTAAAATAATGATAATCTGTCAAGCATCATATGAACAGCTAAGACAGGCCCTCATACTGCACAGAAGCAAAATGACAAAGCTAGTTAATCACCTGTTGCATCTGGAGAAGGCATCACAGATATTATTGAAGCATTCAGATTTCATAGCCACCAGCTAAACACAATTCCAGTAATTAATGTGAGTGTCTAAAGTAGTATCCAAAAGACCAATAAAGACTGCATCCTGGTATATTGCAGCATCCAGAGTACTGACTGGCTGACAGCAAGGATTCTTGGTCATTTGAAGAACACTAAGAGTGAGTAGGTAGGAGAATAATTCCTCCATTTTGCAAAAGAAATAAAATTAAGTGATTTTGGATATATATTTCCTATCAGAGAATTCATACCTCTACTTGAAAGTAAAATAGTGGAAAATCCTGTGTGAAGCAATTCTTCTGAGATGCACTTCCTCTTTGTAAAGAATTTATGTTGCTAAAATTTTAGATACGCAGGAAATCACAGTTCCAGATGAAGCACTGATAGATTTACCATATATATATCACAGAAATTAACTCTTACCTTTGTCACTTCTTCTCCTACTGTGTTGGCTGTGTGAGAAGAAATTTTTTAGTTCTCAAGTTTTTTTTTGCAAGTGACTCTTTAGACTTTTGTGGTGAAATGAAATATAAAGAGGTTCACTGTCACAGATGTGAACAAATTACTGCTTTTGTTTAGGTGCAGCAAAGATTAAAAGAATCACTGTAACTGTACTGTAGGCCAGTATGTTTAGCTTATAGTATATTAAAATTTAGTGTATTAGAGGAAGCACTTCAGAAGGCACAGCCACAGTTAATTCAGGGTTTGCTGTATATTCTCCTCATTTACATGAAAGACTACTGTGCTTGAAATTCTTTGTATTTAACATATTTGTTTAGGATTTAATTCTAAACTTTCTACATATATAACTTTAAGCTTCTTTCTATATCTAGTATATGTAGCAGTATCTCATAGCTCTGAGCAGCACATCTTGGTAATTACTTGGCTTAGTAATTCACATCCCACTTTTAAAACTTCCCATAAACTTGAGTAAAATATACTATAGAACACAAAGTAGGCCATTGCTTACTACCATGGCTAATCCCATTGTCTTCACTGGAATTATTCATACAGATAAAAGTAGCATTTCCTGGGTTGGTCTCACAGTGGACCATAGATAGATAAATTTGGCAAGTGTTAAAGATGAAAAGGGCAACATAAGTGAAAAAAATTAATATGACTTTATCGTCACCACATTCTCATGGTCAGGGGTTTGTGTATGTCTGTGTATATTACACACAGATACACACATATGTATGCCTTTCTTGTCTTCAAGAAATGCTAAATTTTATTAGGAATTACAGAAAGAAGACATGCCAAGGTTTCCTAGAAATAGGTAAGACAAGAAATATTAGATTTCCTACTTCTTCAAGTAGCAGTTCATGCTGAAAGGAAATAACTGCTTTAGGTTTAAAAACAACTCAAAAGCCAAAGTGATCAAGACAGAATTTATTGTCTCTTCCAATCTTTCTACTCACTCTGGTAAAGTATATTTGACAGAGAAACTTCTATGCTAACCACATAAATACCGGGAATGGAATTACACTCCCCCTGGCATTGGTCACTGCAAATCAGTGGGGAAAAAATGTTTCTTGTAAACACAGTAAATCTCAACATGTCCTCCGCTTCTACTCTTCTTTTGCTTTAATAGAAGTCGAGGACATGAAAGATGTCCTATGAATCAAAGTTTGAGTGAGTTCTGTAAACAAGAATGGTGAACTGGCAACAGAAGCCAAAAGCACTTACTGCTAGTTTTTCTGAAGACATAAAATGGTGTTTGTGTGCTTCATAAACCATTCTGGAACAGAATACTACAAATTATTGATGTGTAATGTGATCTGTAGGCTAGGTCTAAAAGAAAACTTTTTACTTATTTGAAAAGGCTCAAAAGATTAAAATTTTAATATCTTTTCAGATCATTCTTAGAATTTGACTAATTGTTTTTCATTTGAGGAATACAAAAGCTGGCTTTAGACATACTGCATTATTTTCAAGCCTCAAAAGTTTTTCCTCAGCAAAGATGTTACACGTCACTCTTGTTTTACTTTAGCTCTCTACTGATTTAAATTTTCTTTAGCTTGGTTTCTCCATAGTTCAGTTATACCTGAAGAGAGATCACTACTAGGCAAAGTATCAATCATATGAACAAAGTTTCATGTAATACCTTACTTTTTAACTCCAGGAACATTTTGGTGAGGTGACGTGTTCACTGCTTAACCACATCAATAAAAGACTAATGGACCGCTCACCAGTTATCATCACATTTTAATATGAAATGGTGATGGGACACGATTGCTCCTGGAGAAGAAAAAGGAACAATGAATTCTTTTAAAAATGCAATGCTTTTAGGCAACAGTCATGTCAGAAATCACACAGCAGAACATGCTCTGAATTTCTGGACTGTTCCATCTGACTTTCTACATCTAAGTGCCTGGCTATTAGGATAGGAGAAAATATTGGTAAGATCATTCTTTCTCTTGTGTTCTGGGTAAACCTGTGAAAGTCTGTCAAGCTCTCCTTTGCCTCCTGGTTAGGGAAAGGAAGAGGAACGCAGCCCCGTTTTCCTACAGAAGAGCCAGTCCCACTGATGGTTTCTCTTTTCTTCTGAGGCGGTAGAGGGGGGTTCTCTTATCTTTTTTTCTCTCCTTGGTTTCACTTCTCCCCCACCAGAAGAGAAGAAAATTTTAAAAAAAGAGTCAAATAGTGGAATTATATTGTGGATATTTTTCATTCTATTCAGAGGCTAATGTTAACACAAGGACTGGGAAAAGAAATGGAGAACATTTGGAGAACAATGCATTTCCTAGTCATGTTTTTCTTGCTGTTGGTTTCCTCACTTGATTTGCATTTTTCACCACTCAGTGGAAAGGCACAGAGTTGAGCAGCTGGAAGAGAAAAAAGGAGGAATGTTGCATTTCCTGATAACCAAAAAGAGACAGAGAAAAGGGAATCTTTCTATTTTGGTCATGCAGGAAGTGCTATGCATTACCACAGGAGTGACAGTGTGTGTTAAAGACTGCTAATTTCTGGTCTCTTTTAGCTGATTGTATTGATTTTTTCCAAAGCCAAAGCACTGTTGTATTGCTAGATCAGTAAGTAAGCCTTTGATGCTTTGTATTATGTATTTGCATTTGTAGCCTGCTAAGCATGGGGATCTGTCAAGACTGATCATGTATTGTGTAGGTCACTTTCATTGTTTTCAAAGCATTTTTACCTTTATGGGTATAGAGAAAAAGAAGTTGAAAATCCCTAATTGGAATATTAGGTACTGTTCCCACCTCTGCATATCAACAGTAACACATTAATGTTTTTTAAAAGTCAAGCAAGAAAGCAAAGTATCTTCACCCAATATAATAATGTGAGCTTTTATTCTTCGATAGGTGTTCAATTCTTCATTTAGTCTGGTCACTGTTGTCATAATTGTTGCATCTCCATTTCTTGCCATCTTTCATGGTTTTTTTTCCGCCCACATTACAGTAAATGTTGATTTACATCTATGTTTGATTTAATTTAAATGCTTTAAGCTCTTTTTGGCATATGTTGCCCATGGAATGTTTGCTTATGTTTTGTTGCTGGAATAGGAAGGCATGTTTCTCAGGCCACCACCACCTAGGTTGGTTTCCTCCATGGCCAAACAGCTTTGGTAGTAACAGGGGTTAATTAGCATGAACATCTTTTTTCTTCTTTTGAAGTTCCAAAGAATCCCATGTAAAGGTTAATCAAGAGGTTTAGCACCACAATATGTTAATAGGATGTAATTACCCAGTAGATTGATAAGATCTGAAAACGTTAAATGTTACTGATATTCTCAAATCATACACTCATACAGTCCCAATTGTCTATTCCATACCGATATTTCAACAGCATAACCTCTCTCATTGTAGTAGGCCCTCGCTGATTTGCTCATAGCTTTTCACAACATTCATCACCCAACGGTGGGCATTAGTGAGCATTCACTGCACTTGGCCCATTGCCATACTCACTATGTGGCCCATGAAACGGACCACGCCACCTAGAAGGGAAAATATCCACCATGTGAAAGCTACCCAGAAATCCTGATAACCACACATGACCGCATCTGCTTGTCCAATGTCACAACTCCCTGATATCCTCAGGGTAGTAGAAGCCCCGCTTTCCTGAGCAACTTGTTGAAAATTTCTGATACTCATACATATAGGCAGTCCTTTTACAACACATTGCAGCCAGTCCAGAGTAGTTTCAGGTATCTGGAAAGAGGAGAGCAGATGTGACATCTCGGGAACACTCTCTTTTAGCCACAGATCAGGAACAGAAGAAATTCATGAGAGATTAAAAAGAAACAAAGTGACCTTCACATGCTTTTCCGATCAGTAGAAACACCCTGTGCGCGTCTTTCTGAAACTGTTGCTAGAATTTCAGTGCTGTCTTGCCAAATTTAAACAGAAACTTACTTCCAGCAAACATAGCATGACTAATTTTATAAACTCAACCGGAGACACTACCCATTAGAGAAACCACCTTTTAAGGTCAGATTTGTGATTTATGTACCCGTTTTGGGGGCATAGTGGCAGAATCTGAAAGTGCCCGATGTGACTCCAGAGGTATGATAATCAACCCGGGTGCAGGACGCGTACCGTTGTACATAGCTATCTAATCAGGCTGACGTGTGAAAAATAGCCAAGTACAATGATATATATTCCTTGTTCCCTTACCCAGAAGCAAACTAAGTTATGAGGTTAACGTAACAAGCAAAAAAAGTATACTTTGACCTTTCTATACAACTGTTGTAGAAGGAACTATTTGTTAACTGCCACTGGGATTGAGTGCTCCAGAGCGTGTTAAGCCTTGCCAGCCCACTGGATTCACTTCCGTGGATCAGAGGCTGAATATGACAAATACGCCTATCAGTGTATTCCTTGGAGCTACATGTGTTTCTGTATTTTCAGGATCAGCAACCTTGTTAAGTAAGAAGTTATGGGAAGTATGTATACAGGATGTTGTAACAAACTCCTGTTGCAATATAGGGTTGAATGTTTCATTTATTTATTCATTTGGGAGAGAAAGGAGGACAATTTATATTTTAAACAGCTTGGCTATAAATATACCATTATGCCAAGATAAATGGTTAAAACAGTGGTTATAAATTTTATTTTGGCATTGTAGTAAATTGTGTATATTCTTTCCTGAATGTATGTGTGGATTAGCATTTTTATGTATTCATAATGTGACCTTTAGATTTTAAACTTTCTTTAGCAAGTAGTCTTCCTGGAATCTGTGTAGTTTCTACCACTTCCTTGCTGACACATGAACAAGTGAGGTCTGTGGCATCTGTCCCCTACAATTTAATCCAGTATTTTGGGCAGTCTTAGAAATTCTAACCCACCATCTTTTTAAATTTTCTGTCAACACTCTTTTCAACGTCAAAACTTTTTTTTTTTTTTGTAAAGCACGCTTTTCAAATAGGGAAATGCTGTTGCTTATTTAAAAAAATATATCCTTGGGAGGGAGTAAGGGGTGAATCAAACAAAAATACTTTTTTTTCCCATTTTTCCCTTTCCAAATCAATTTGGCAGTAAGCTGTTCTGATGTGCAAATGGCTGAGACCTCTTTTGTTTGTCTTCTGTTGGCTGGGATGGATGGAGTAAATCCAGGGCTTCATACATGTCCCCACCAGTACTTTACACTGAGCTTCACTGTTGTGCTTCAGAAAATGCACTTTTCAGAGAATATATACTAATGAAAACAGGTAACTGTACTGGACATTAATTTCCTTACTGGATGCCATAAATCTGTCACAGAAAGATAATTAGACTAATATTTATCTTTAGTGATCTTCATTTATACATTAAACATATTAATAAAAATAATATAGCTTAAACTGAGCCTCATTTCAGTGTCTGTCAAGCAGTCAAATGGGGTGTAAATGAATATAAAGGTTTTTTAAAAAACCCAAACTTAAAAATCTTTATACTAAAAAGTTGTGTGTTAGGAATCTTGTTATTTGGGTATGTGGAACACATTTGAAAAGTCACATGTGTTACTGATGAACTCATTGTTTATCATTAAAAATATTTGTCAAACTGTGAAACAAATGCTTATTTATTTTCAGCATTTTAGCTAAAACATTAATTATTTTCAGCTATTAGAACATCCTAATGAGGAACTAATATTAATTCATCTAACAAAGTTCACTTTTATTTGAGACACTCACTGAGGTAATTAGTAGACTCCCTTCATTCATTAACATTTCAAATCTCATTAAAATGTAAATGGGAAAAGTTTTTGTGTATTAGAGGGTATTTATTGGCATTCATCATAGTCAGTAATTTGGTCTTCATTAATTATAAAGAATATAATAAATAGTCACTTACTTTTGTGAAAACAACTGGTTAAAGGCTGTTGTACTTATGTTTTTTAGTGTTGCAATCAAAATGGATGATTCTTTGGTATAGATATAATTAATTCTCAGCACTGTACTAGCTGGTGTACAAAGTTGAAGAGACCGTAAAAAGGATTCGTGTTCATCATGCGGCTATGTATATGCAGAAGTACCTTGAAGTAAACGGCTTTTTCTAACCAAAAAGATAGTACCCTACAGATTTCCTCCCACAATTTAGGTGGGTAAGGTTATCATAGGATCTTTGATAATGACTCTGATGCTCACATTCTGATTGTAAAATGGCAATTGAGAAAATAAGAGAATGAATTTTAATAATCAGATCTATTTAAATGTTTTCCTATGGATGTCCTTTACATCTTTCCCCTCACCCTCTCCCCCAAGTTAATAGGCAATGGTGAGCAACTATTTAATCTCTATTATATATTTGGACCACTTTCTAATTTTTGAGACTTCCATCGTTGGGAGCATAGGACCACAGAGTGGCCAGGACTAGAATAGCGCAAAGTGTAGTTAAAGGATGCAGACACTGGAACTAATCTGGGTTTTGACACTAAACCAGGGACCAGAAAGCAGTCACCAGCTCCTGTAGTTTGGACACACTGAGTCTCTCTCTGTGGGCTTTGGTCCTGGGTGTCAACATTATATTGACCACCTATTTGCCAGACTATTGGAGGAATTCTACATCAATTTTCAGTCTGGATCAGGTCACATAAGATCTGATTTGTATTTAATTTTCAAAATTTAACAGGCTTCTAAAATCCTGCTATCATTTTAATATGATAAAGAAACAGGGTTTACTTTAGCATATAATGCTTCACCTTCACATGTATTAATGTATTTTTTCCTGTCTTGCACGTATCAGATCATTCTGTATCAAAGCAACCCATATAAATATGGAGATGAAAGAAGAAGAAGATAAACAAAAGGAACAAACTGAAAGACATAGAAGTGTTAAGAAAGTGATTTATGTACATTTCTGTAAATACAACTCCAAATTAAACTGTTCTTTTGATAGCATTTTAACACACTTTCTGTCAGTTTTTTATACTTATGTCCAGAAAGGTTTGGTGGTTGTTTCATCAGAATCATTTTATATAGATACAATAGTTGGATTAAATTTGACCAACACTTACTAGAATGGTTTGATTTTTTTAGAATTTATTTAATGTTAGCTTCTCTATAAATAAGCATTTATTTCAAAGTACATGGCAATAGCAGGCACTAGCTGTTCAGCATAATTTGTAAAATACTAAGAATATGAAGATTGATGTCTTTTTTCATAATAAGTCTTGGAATGAAACATTTCCTTTCACATTTCTTAGGAGACTGGCTTTTATAGGTATTTTGAAATGCTGTCTTCAAACAAAGTATTTATAAGCCAATTGAAGGACCAAGAATACTGAAAATAAATGACTAGCTTTTGTTGTGGAAGGGCACAACATGCCTTTCATTTGATGAGCACAAAAAGAATAATTTGGAACATATGACAAATATGGCAAAACACCAACCCGTGAAGCTTACCTGCTAAATGACTGAAAAGTAAGAACAAATAGCATCACAATCTACTCAGGTACTATGGAAGAGATCAAATCAATAAAGGACTTATGTGCCCAAAGTGGGACTTACTGACTGTAGGTACTAACATGTTCATTGCCAAGGGTTCATGCAAAACTCCTGTCCAACTAAAGTCCAAGCCTTAGAGTGTCAGTGCTACAAATCCTGCTGATTTCTTTTTTCTTTCACATTCTTCCAGGAGTTTGTGTTGCATCTCTGTTCATCCCTTGTAGTATATCAGGCTACATAGCTTAATCCCAGGTTCATCCTAATGGAAAAACCTGGCATTTCTTTATTCTAGTGTGCCAGTGTAGAATGTGTCCTGCAACAACCACTTAGGAGACAGCCTGCCACAGAACGCATTTTTGGTCAATACTTTTATGCCACCAAAATTGTGGTTATGACTTAGTCTACCTTTTGCTTAAAAGACTGGTTACGTGCTCAAAGACTTAATTTGACTTGGAAGGAAACTTACTAATCAGTAGCAAATTCAGATACTTTTTCTATCTTCCATTTCTCTAAAATTCCTTTTTTTTAATTTTTATTTTAATATTGGCACAGCCTTCTAGAAAGGGAGAGAAATATAACAGCCAGTGTAGACTACATCTTGGAAGTTAGGGCAATATCAGGTTAGTAAATATGGATTTGAAGTACCTTCAGACAACTAAACCAATTATACCCAGGTCTCTTATTTCCTCAGTAGGTGTTTTGCCTGTTATACTACTCCATGAAAGGAGGAACGAGGTGTATGGGTTTCAAGAGAAGTGTCTGAACTCTACTTGTGTCTCTGAAGGAAGATACATAGACCTCTGTATCCGGAGGATGGATCACAAGTGCAGGATTTTGGACTTGTTCTCGTACTTTTCATTTCCTTATGGATAACTTCTGGATGATGCTTTGCTCAACATAGTGGCTCCTCTAGATCCCATGCAGACATTTACCCCTTTGTTGGAGCTGTGTGTGTTGTGTGGAGAGGTTTGGCACCAGGACTGCGTAGTCCACCCTGGGGCCAGTGTGCAGTTTGTTGAGTACAGTGCCTAACTATAAGCATTGAGTTACGTAATTGAATTTGGATCCACTGCCATCTTCAGTGCAGAGTTCCTCAAGGTCTCCAGTAAGATGCCCTTTTTATTATTTTATTTTATTTTATTTTTTTCTTCAGGAGCTTTTTTTCTTGGCCTTTGTAGGTCATACAGTTAGCAACTCCTAACTGTGGGTTGGATAGGTACACTGAAGAAAACCTTCCTATAGTGATTCAAGGAAAACTTACACTGTATGTACTCCTAATTTCTTTGTTCTCCTTTTCAAACTAGTCCCTGTGACCAGCCTGCCTGTGTTAGAGCAATCACAGCAACCCTACTTTTAATTGTTTTCTGTCCAGTCTGTTGGTTATTGCAACAAGCTAGCTTTTTGTCCCACCCTTCCATTGTGCATTGATTAGGGTAAAGATTATTTCTTCTTGGGTTTTCATAAAATACTAAAACAATGAGATGGGGGCTTTTAGGTATTCTTGCAAAACAGGTAAAGATGTTAATGGTTGAGATACTACAACCAGTTTTATGCTTAAGATGATAATTAATGATGTATTAACTTGAGAACCAAAACATCTCTGGTAGAGTTGGTTAAAATGATATTTCAGTTAGTGGCTCAGAGTTCATGGCACTTATGTAGAATCAGTCACTGAGATGATACCTACCATAGTTTCAACAACATATTGAAGATTCCCTCCCCTGAAGGAAGCCTGTCGTTAGAGGAAAGGCACAAAGTTGATAATGAATCCCCCCAAGTACCTGTAGTAAAGAGAGATTGCACATCTTTGAAAGAATCCCACTGGTGCTGTCTCACTTGTGCTTGTCAGGAAAAGTCACTAACTTTGCTAAGAGAGTTTGGGGGTTGACTTAGAGGGTGATGCTGTGTTTGCAACTAAAAAGGATGGAGCAGAGAGAAATTTATGGTTTTCCTCTAATGCTGAGTTTTCACCACTTATTTCTGTTCTGCAGTAATCTTTTCTTTCCCTTTAACTTCACCCGATGTACCAAATACTTTGGTTACCCATACCTGGATTTGGTGAAATATTTGAATTTAATATAATTTGAATGGCTATTCCAGCAAGCAAAAATAGGTGTTCAGGAAACTGAGTTCACAAGCAATTTATCAAAATCATGCCATTAGTTTGGTAATGAAGTTAAGGAACAGTTCACTTGAAGAGATCTCTGCTTGTGCCAGACAGCTGCTCACACTAAATGGCCATAATGTCTCTAAAGTGACAAAAGTTCTGCAATGACCACACCATTTCTGTGTGTGAACCTTTCAAGCTGCAGATCAAATCTGGTGTGACTACACTTGGGTCTTGAAAAAACATGTGGACTTGCTTGAGGCAACATTAGGCCAGGAATTTCTGCATTCCCCATTCTTTTTTTTTCCTTAGTGCAGTCTCTTGTCTTACAACATAGTATACATATTCTTTGCATTATCCATGATATACTATTTCCAGATTCTCTATTCCCTTTTTTTACACTAAATAATTGAGACTTCTTTCTTATCTTCAAGAACAAATCTGCTCTAGCATTCTAAAGGTATGATGTGCAATTGTTTTTTGCTTCTACATTACTCAGTTAGGTATACATCCCAAAAGTATGTATCTGTAAGCATATAAAGCAGTATGTTAGACTGAAAAAAACATTTGTTTACAAATTACTAAAATTTATTATTTTGGTTCACAGGAAATACTGGTGATGATTTAATCTGCTTGAAAAAAAATATTTTAAAAATTCTTGCTAAACAGAATTTTTGGAAAACAGATTGACAACAAAATACCTGGCTTTGGTCTGTAGAATAAATCTATTGGGTTTTTGTCTCTTGACTAATGTGAGACTAATGACTAATTAGGCTATAGAAACTCACCTAGGAAATACTGTTTGGAAGGGTATGTAGACAGATTCCCAGACCTTAAGCCTAGACCAGGCTCCAGCTCCCAGTTTCTCTAGCAAAGAACCTGAACACCCTGACACCTTTAGTTCTTGGGGACTCTTTAGGTGCTTCCAAGCAGCCTGTGGAAAGGCTGAGAGACAAGACTGTTGCAAGCGTGCGCTCCTTACTCTGTGGCATTGAGTCTGTATGGAGGTTGCTCTAAGATGAAAGTACAGGTATCTCCACCCCAAAGGAAACATGACAGGAGGGTTACCCTGAGGTGGCTGATGTGCATGCTCCCAGGCTCTGAAAGTGCTGAAGGTGCTGCAGTAGGGGCGGTTTGGTGGGCAGGTTTGACGCAAAGGTTCTGCAGGAACCCAGACTTTGATTTGCCTTAAGTAAGTTAAATTGGAGATATTTCAAATGCAACAATTTTGTCTTTAATAAAGTGACATCTTTTATAGCAATTATTTCTCTGAAAGTTTCCAACTAGTTTTGCATCTATGCATCCCTTCAGTAGCACAGTGTTCAGATGGTACATTACAGTCAAGTTCGTAGCTGATGTAGAAGGAAGAAATTATGAAGAGCTGCTATAGGGAAGTTGTCAGGTGCTGTTTACTATGATTGGGCAGAAGAGGTGACATCTCCTAATATCCAATACTTATATTCCACTGACAGTTTTGCATGGAAATGAGGCTTGGAAAATCACCCGGTATTTCGGTCTGCCTACCAAAGGTACTGTTCACAGTTTTATTTACTCCTTGCATACTCTTGATGCAATTTTGCTCTATTTTCCAAAATTACTGCTGGATTCTCACATCACAACTTCATAAAAGTTTTTGGTGGTGGGTTTTGGGGGTTTTTTTTGTAATTTTCTTTCTTTTCGTATTCAGTATAATCCCTGAAAAATGAGTAGTTCTGCCTGATTTGTTTCTGAGTTTTCAATGGAGGTCCAAACTAGTTTTGTTTCACATTTAGATTTGAATCTGACTCCCAGGACTGCTAATAAGATCTGAAAGCAGGCTTATCCTTGCATGATTGCTGTTGTCCTTTTGTAGAAAAAATTAAGGGTATTAAGGGTAAGCCACATTTTGCAGTACATGTGTGAGGGAAACAGAGCATCCTTCTTTCTCTATGTAATCCCGGTACTACCATCTTCTGCAAAACATGCAAGGAAGGATCATAGAATCATAGCATGGTTTAGGTTGGGAGGGACCCTAAAGACCATCTAGTCCCAACCCCCTCCCATGGGCAGGGACACCTTCCACTAGACCAGTTTGCTCAAAGTCCCATCCAGCCTGGCCCTGAACACTGCCAGGGACAACCTCTCTGGGCAACCTGTTCCAGTGCCTCACCACCCTCATAATGAAGAACTTCCTTACATCTAATCTAAATCTACCCTCACGGATAAAAGAGTCAATGCTGTATAGTTCCTCAGGCTCAGAATGAAAAGACCTGTCTTGTATTTCCAGCTCTGTCACTGACCTGCAGTGTGAATTTGTGATTCATTCTGTAAAGGGCAACCTAGCATGTTTGGAGTTTGACTACCTCTGTGTATTTGTCAGCGATCTCCTCTTCTGCCTGGTGACAGGTTGCTATACAGAACAATGACATCTTTCTCCCAGGCTTAGGCAGAGCTTTTCCTCTTTGCTTTTTTATTAGAGGCCTTTTATGGTTCCTGAGCTTCCTGTGGGACAGAACTCCCAGTACAGGGCTGTACTTTAAAGGGCATAACATAATTCTTGGTTTTAAAATGAATGTGATTTCCCTCTAGCCAAACTTCTCAATATCCTGACAGAGCCCAAGAATGTAAAAATGAAACCTAACAGAAAGAGAGTAAACTGCTTTATTCAGACAAGCAGGCTCCAGTGTAAAGCCAAAACCAATGTATTGTGCATTAGCTTATCCTAATACAAATAAGAATTCTATCAGATAATACAATATAATAAATTAGAAATATCAACAGCAAAATTTTAAATTTATGTTTTCAATGCCTGCTTCAAAAATGTCCTTTGGTGTGAAAAAAAGCAATGCTAACATTTTTTTAAAAGCAGGTGAAGCACATTTTCTAATTAGCTCGTAGAGAAAGAGAGTCATGAGATGAAATTTGGTTATAGCTTTGGTTATGTTTATCTATATTACATACACTATACACAGCTTCTTTTGTTTGGAAAAGCAGGTATGGTCACTCTTCCACCTGTCTGTCCTTACTAGCATAGCAAGTGTTGACAGTCATCAGATAATACAGAAATTAGTAGGTAGTATGGGTATGAACAAGAACATACCATGAGCTTTTATTGGCAAAGAATTTTGCTTAAAGCATTCCTCATTTAATGAATATAAGTGAATTTCATTTTAAAGTACATCTTGGATGTTGACACTGCTTATTATAGCAGCTGGTTCTTTGTCAAATTGGATGATATTCAAAGCAGGATTTTGTTGTTCTTTTTTCTTCTTGCCATCTGTTGCTGCTTTAGACGTTTTTCAAGAAACAGCTTCTAAATGAATTAGGTCATATTGTAAATGTGTTCTTTTTATGAAATGTTTAAAATTAAAGCATAAGGAAATTTATGGTGTAACTTAATTCTATAGTATAACTTAATCCATGTACAAATTTTCTATTAAAAACAACAAAACAACAACAAACATTTCTTTTTAGATATGTGTGTTCAACTGATACAGTTTGTGACTTAATCTTATAAGAAATCTGGTCGCTTACAAACCTGTAATTCAGTTTGCTATTTGAACACCAGGCAAATTATATAAAAGATATAATAAGGTGCTGAAATACAATAAAATAAAAACAAAGGAAAAATATGATTCTGAAATCTGAATCTTACTGCATATGTGACTTTCAGCCTCATTGAACGGAGTAGATAAATTACTTTAGATTCTGAGCTCAGCAAATCTTACCAGCATATGTGTCTCTAAGCATGCAAGTAGCTTTTTTTCACCTCACTCTACCTGACTTGAGTTCCTGCATCATTTAATTATTTTAAGGATCAACTATTAAATTATACTGGAGAGGAGAATTACACATGCAGAAAATTAGAGGTGTTCATGTCTGTCTCCACCACAGCTAAGCATTTTTTCAAAAGGAGAGACAGGATTAGTCTGGATATTTAAGGCCTGAGCAAATATCTTGATTTCTTCTTCAGAGCACAAAGTACCGAGCCCTGAATGAAACACAAAGATGCAGAAAAGGTGTGTGAACCTGTTGTTAAATACACTGTCATACTGCACAAATAAAGAGCAAGCCCAAAGCTAATCTGTGCTTTCTAGTTTTTAAACACTTGCCATTTCAACTTTAAACATGCTTTTACTGTAACATTAACTATGCAATGTATACCTAAGGAGACAAGATGTCTGCGCTGGAAAAGGCTTCTTGGAACAATGTTCATATTGTATGCATGACCTGGGTCAGTACCCAAGGCTGCATTTATAATGCTTGCTGCATAAAAAGAAATAAAAGGCATCTGGCAAACTCCCTATGAGTTGCTACTCATTTGCAGTACATGATAAACGTGATAAATGCCATTAAAGTCCTCCCCAAAACTGATGTAGTTTCCAGATGTTGATCAATGGTTGGCAACTAATTGTTATCTTAGCAAACAGCTGACTGAAGGCAGAGTTTCATAATATGGACACACCTGTGTAGGAGATGCAATGTGTTTTAAGGACAAAAAGGACTTGGCAGGTCGACTGCTTCTTTAGCCACTATTTCCAGCCATGCTCCATTTAGTGAAACTACTAATTCTGCAGTGGTAACTAACATTTCTTACCAATTAGTACATGTTAATGGTCATAGTCCTCATGCAAGCATGGGCAGGCATCATCTTTCTAATTCCTGGCTAATCGTTAATTTAAAGATGGGGGTTGCTTTTCTCCTGCTTAAATAATTACTTGACAACTGGTGAAGTGTCAGATGAGTAAAGAATTGTAGTGAGTTTGGTGTTGTCTAAAAGTGAAGGAAGGTGGGAAGGAAACTGCTGACTCCCAGCAGCATCAACTCAGAACAACACCAGAACAAGAATACCTTAGGCAGACTCATTTGCAAAACCTATTTTAATTGATTACAGCCTGAATCCAAAAAGACTCATTGAAGTCTTGTGCTGCTAAGCAGCAAGCGTGGAAATGCAAAGTCAGGAGACCTGGATCCCAGTATTCAGACTTTAGGTAAAGATGGGTAAACACTTAAGCCTTGAGATCCGAACTCCAGAAAACCTAAAATGAAGAGTACCTTGGGTCAGGTTCAATCTCTTGCTTCCAAAACTTCCCCCCTCATATAATTTCCACCATACATTGGTGAAACTACAACTTTAAAGTGCTTTGTGTTTTTTTGCTTCCGTTTCTCCTGATGGAACACTGTTACAGGAATTTATTCCTCTTGTGGCTTGAAATCATGTTCCAATTATCAGCCTAAATTCCTTGTGGCCAATTTATTCCCATTTGATCTGTACCAATGTTGTTCTTTAGCTTAAATATTTCTCTCTCCCTGGAGTTTTATTGCCCCAATCTATTTATTAGATTTTGTCTCTTTAGTCTTTGTGTTGCTTACTAATTTTCGTATGGTAGCTTCCTTATTCCTTGATGATTTTACTAGCTTTTCTCTGTATCCTTATGATTTTGAATTTTTTTTTTTTTTTTTGCTAATAAATGATCATCACTATATACCAAAATTATATCAGCCGGTATTCCAAGGTCTGCAGGTGATACACACAACAATGGTAAGCAGTCCTAATTTGAACAGTAGCATAAGAACTCAGCAGTGTATGTGGTTATACTGATAATACAGCAAATATTTTAAGGGTTAAAGATAGTGTGTCAGTCCACAACAATTTGGAAATTGCATGTATGCACCATTTCATATTAGTTTTTACCAGTATCTTGCACAATGGCATGAGTAGTTTCCTGTTATGCTTGAAACATACCACCTGATTCACTTCTATATATAGTATTACATATACATACACACAAATGTGTTTTATATAAAAGTAAAATACATATGTATATATACCTGTATATAATAACAATTGCACTGTGTTTCAGATTTATGATTATGCTATTGCCAAGGATTGTTCATGGGTTTTCTTCATTCTCTGCCACTTGTAATTGATAAGCTCTGAGCTTTTAACAGCAGTCTTTCTTTGTCCATGTGTGCACAATCTTCCACATTATATTATTGAATTTTGGTGGACTTGGCAGTGTTAGGTTCACAGTTGGACTCGATGATCTTAAAGGTCTTTTCCAACATAAATGATTCGATGATTCTATGAATTTCATCCCACCTATATTACTTCAGTCTTCAAGGTCGTCTAGTTCTTTCTATGTGATTTTCTCATCTCCTTTCCCACTGGAAGGGGCATCCCAGCCTTATGTTGTCAGCATATTTCATTAGTCTGATTCTTTTTCTGTGCCATGGCCATTAATAAAAATACTAAAAACGATAAATTTCAAGGCCAAAACTTAAGGAATTGTCCTGGTCACCTTCTGCCAGCCAGACAGTTATTCTGTCACCGCAGCCTGACTCTCCCTAGCTAATGCTGTATTTTAGTATTCTTTTGCTAACCCCCAATTTAACTAATAATTTCCCATGAGGAATGATATCAGATACTTTTCTGAAGTCCAGATAAATTAGATATATTACATTTCCCTTGTTATTGTAGCCTCTGCTGGAAGTCAGTAGCATATTGGCAGTGTAGTCCTTGTGTAGGTCTTACTGCTCATAGAAGTGAATATTTTTATCATTAATATTAGATGTCTTCCTACTTTGTTAATAACCCTTCCTGTTATAGGTGTCTGGTGTTTTGGGAAGGATTTCTTGTGTTCCTGAAACATTTGATAAGCTCTATTCTTTATATAATATTACCTTACCAGTTCAAAACAATCAGATCAGAGGTTATAATGAGGAGTAAGAAAATATAGCTTAGAAATCTTCATTTGATTTTTCAAGGCTCAAGTCTGCAGTGTTTCCAAGTCTTCTAGTCTTACTAAGGTGGGAAGCTAACCTTTTTTTCAGACAGAATTAAACTTTGTAAGAAATATTCGGCTTCTCAGAAACCAGTTATTTTATTTTAAGCTTTTAGAGTCCTTACTGCCAATTTCTGTTTCTCTGCAGTTTTTCCATCTCCATCTAAAGTCTGCCTACAAAGATATACCTAGTTAGTTCAGGGATTTTTTTTTTGTTTTGGGATGAGAGTTTTCTGGGGGGCAGGGGAGAGTTGTTGGGGTTTTTTGTTGGTTTGGTTTTTGTTATTTTTTGGGTTTTGTTGTTTTTTGTTTTTTTTTTTTCCAAGTGTAATTCTTGCTTGTTGGGATATTATTTCATTACAAAATCCTGTTCACCCAGCAGGGCTTTTCACTATGTGAATGCAAAATTATTATAGCTGTAAATTATTACTGATGGCGTAAGGAGATATAAATCGCCTTCTACCAAAGATTTTACTATTATGGGGAATAATATTATTTTTAAGACCAAATAAAATCTGTCATCTTTTTGTTCTGTGTCTGAAGTGCACTAATAGCCACTGTAAACTTTCAGGGCTGATGACTAAATGAAGCGTGGAAGATCCAGCCCCACAGACTTCAAAGTGTGCAGAGTGAAGAAATATTTCAGGGCAGCCAGGAGGGAGGGATAACTTATTTTCTGCACAAAACCCTAAACCAAAATAAATGAAAATAAATAAATAAACAAACATGCACACACACAAAATCCACAACAAAACCAGGAATTATAAAGAGGTTCCACACATTTTTTAAAATAGTTTACTGGTTTTCAACCTGATCCAAAGCATGAACCATATTAAAATCAAATTTTGAAAAAATCAGAGTGTGCATATTGTTGTGGTGGTAATTTTATTGCTTGACAGTGAATGTGCTCATTAACCAATGATCATGCTCTTACTAATGAAATTCTTCTCTATTCCACTTCTCTGCTGCAAAATTCAGCTATTTTTGAAGGCCTCTATGATGACTTTGGACTTCTCTGGTTAGTTGGTAGACTCAAAAGAATAGTATTTTTAGACACTAAGGCCTACTGTGGTAGTTTTTATTTTCTTGTCAGAAGGTTTAGTCATTAAATAATTGGATAAACTTATATGTACTTTGATTTTTCATTCATGAAAATTCTAAACTGTAAATGTAATAATTATGTGCTGGATTTACTTTTATGGCTGTGTGCAGGATTCATGCACTGGTCTCCATGAAGGGTCTTCTTACACAGCTAGCTGATCATTCATGTCTACATGCTGATGGGTACATATGGTGATATGTACGTACTTGAAGTAGCGTCACAGCTTGCCTCATTAAATTTGCTCCAATTTAAAAAAAAAAAAAAAGTTTTTGTCTCTTACTGTTTTTTTCCCTAAACTTCTAAATGCTGTCTATGGCAAGACACATGTTGAGACATCAGGATATGTTTAAGTGGGGTCATTCTGAAGAATTTTCAGTTATAATTTCTTGTTCATAATTTTTCATCATAATCATTCTTTTTGATGGGCAGGAATGATGGTGATTAAGCTAGATCACAGGTCATTTCTGGTATTAAATTTTCAGTGCCTGTGGAGCAACAGATACAAAAATGTTTGAAAATAATATCTTCTCTTAGCCAGACTGGTTATTTGGCAAATATATATGCTTTTGATGTGACATGCCACTTCTCTGACTTGTCGCTTCATATTTATGATACACAGCAGCATGCTTAATTGTTTCATGAGGAGTCTTGTCATGGTAAATCACCTTAATATAAAATGAAATGCAATGTAGCATGTCTAGACACAGAAATACAAAAAACATATAATATGCTACGACTTTGACATGATTAAGTACAACACTGACAGCTAGCAGAGCATGTGCAATAAAATTAAAGATACTATTTATGAAAGACAAAAGGGACATTGTTGCTTTTCAAGCAGTTTCATGGATTCAATATATTAGGATATGAGTTCTCTGTTTCTGGGTTTTTTGGTATATACAGCACTGGAATTGGACTCAGGAAACCTGGTTTCCTCCCATGTCTTCCACAGCATTGTTGGATAACAGTCGCAATCTCTAGGGAGTGCATTCACTCTGTTGGCTCTTCTGTTTGAACTGCAACTGCTGAAGAATGTCCTCCAGCAGCTTCACTTTAGCATCTGCCTAAGAAGTTTAACATGTGTATGATTTGGTTTTTTTTTTATACTCCTAGCTCCTGGAGATCTGAAGAATTGAAAGGGAATTCAAATTTTTCCTCAATTGCCTTGAGCTCCTGATTTTCAAAGAGCACAATTTGTTTGGAATTCTTTAATTTTACATGAAAAAATTCCATTTCATTGGAATCATAAATAATGCCTTTTCATGTTACGCATTCAGTTAATTCCTATCCTTGCTCAGCAGAAATAAGATCACTCTTGCAAGCCCAAAGTTTCATGCATTCACTTTCTATTGTCTTCTGCTTTTCCTTCAATATTAACATTATTATTTCACCTCACCAATTTATGTTCAATTTTTAATTAATGTTCCATTTAATTTTGGTAAATTTTTCATTCACTTCTACTGCAACTTTGTCTAGTTCTCCCCCTGGAAAAGCAGGGACAGCTTTTATTCTTTCTGTATGCTCTGCATGTCTGCAAACACTGGCAGGTTTTGCAAGTGATGTAATGCATGTGTCCTTAGTCTACATCTGTGTCACATCCCTCTTTTCAGGTTTTCATTTTTCCCCTGTCTTCACCAAGCCACCCTCCACATAGCAAACTTGCAAAATTGGGTTTTGGAGGGGATTTATATCAGTCAGAACCTCTTTTATATTTTTTCCATTTGTATTCTGTTTGAACACATTTTTCTTCTCGCTGTCTTTTTGTAAGGTATGCAGTGCCACTTTTTTTTTTTTTAAGTATCATAATTGTCTTCCTGTGCTTACATTAACTGAAAACTATTAGAAGCATTGTGTCTCAAAACTAGCAGTAGACACTTTCCACCTGTCAGTCTTTGCCAGCATTCATTGATACATTTTTTTAATGTATCTCTGGGGAACTTTGACCTTGATAAAGGTTATGAGTACACCATTCCCACTACCTAGGGTATTGTCTTAGTTTTACTATGGGTGCTATGTATTTTTTAATGGCCATTCAGAGCAATGGAGACAAACAAAAATCTCCTTCATTCAGTGCCTGAATTTAACTGACGCGTGATGGGTAACAACTTTGCTAAATTTTTTGCCATAATTTTACTGGCATACATAAACAGCCATCCTCAGTGATGAATAATCTTTCACTCATGAACAAAGTAAACTCAGTTTAAAAAAAAAATCATGTGGAAGCAAACATATTCTTTTGTAGTGCATAGGACTGGAGAGATTAAATAATTTTCCATATGAAACGTTAACAGACATCTATCTTGTGCAATATTAACTGCAGTCAAAAACTCAGTATACAGTCTGTTGTTCACAAAAGAAAATTAGGAGGCTTAAACTCCAACAGCACAAGATCAGCATCGCAACAATATGTATCAGACCTTGATGTAAGATAAAAACAAAGCAAAAAAGCATTAGTTGGAAGAAAAGTGAGTCGCCAGAGAGGAGCAGAGACATGTTTGATGTGGCAGGTACATGAGCAGAGCTCTTTCTCAGTACAAAACAGGGTGGAGGCAGTTCAGAGAAGCCCCTGGACACATCCAGCAGTGGCAGACGACAGTTCCCAAACCAAAGTGGGTGCAGGGACAAGTCCTCCTCCACTTTGCATAGTCGTCAGTGGGGAGAAGGAAGGCAGAACCCCATCCAGGCTGCTGTTTGTAATCGGGCAGACTGGACGGGTATTTTACTCCTCTCATGTCTAGGAAGAGCCGGTAAGCTTCATTGCTGGTGGTGTCTGTGTAATGTCTTCTCCCACCTACTGCAGAGCTGCCTTGCCTCTGCACCGCGCTGGGAGAGCGGTCATCCCGCTGCTGCTGCTCCTGGGGCACGACAGCCTCAGTGTCGCCGGGCTGGATGACCTTCCGCAGCAAGGGGTCCTGAGACAAATGAGAAAAGTAAAAATAATGCCAGCTCATGCTGCTTGTCTGTCTGCTGCGAGACAGAAATCAAAGCCACGTACAGTCTGCTCTGAATCCCCTGGCAAAGTGTATAGTGTTGCTATGCCACACAGGAAACAAGAGAAGGAGAAAGCTGTGATCCTGTCATGGTCGTTTCTCTGGATCAAATTAAGTTAAGATTTAAAATAAAAAAAAATTAAAAAGCAAACAAACCAAAACCAGAAGTGTGCGCACACACCCCTCACCCCCCAGAAAAACAAAACCAGAAGGTCTGTCACCTTCTGTCAGATGACTAACTGGCATTATCACTTTTCTCATCAGACCTATCAGATTAGCCACGCAGGCGTGTTTCCCTTAGGCCTTGTCTCTGTTGATTCCCTACTTGGCTCCTGAACACAGGAAAGACTAAAAGATGGGAGAGAATATTTTGAGGAAAGTAAAGGGGCTTATAATTGCCAGCTATATTAGGTTCAGGTACAGCCCGCCGGGCCCTAAATTACTCAATTGATTCAACTAAAAGTAATCGGTATTACCATAAGAAAATGTTCCCAGAATCTCTCTCCAATGATAGGCAGACACTGAACTGAATTTACATTTAAAGTAGAAATTACTTTTGCGCTAAGAACAGTGAGACCTGTAGAGCAAAATGTACTGTTCTTCACGTTTGAAAAACACTTCTCAATGAGCATGGGGTGCAGGGGGGCGGGGAGAGGAGTAGGATTAACAAAGCTAAAACAGGAGTCAATCCTTGACTTCTGGCAGAAAGTATAATCCCACTCAATAAAAATACATTCTTATTTTTCAGGACATTGGCTATCATTCATTATACAGTTTTGTGACATTACTGCATGGTTTTTGTGAAGTAACTTCTTAATCTGAACTGGGTTTAGCAAACCCTATGTTATTATTTATCAGCATTAGGCATTGCACTGCTTACCTTCTAACTACAGGAAGAAACATGCTGCTGAATGGTATTTTGGCCACTTTGCAGTAATTGTGGTACATCTACTGCATGTGTAAATCCCTGTGTTAATGTCTATCACAAAATGACCACCTGCCTTTTTCTGAGTATAAATTAGTAGTTTTCCTTACATAAATAGATATACATGAAGATCCTATGAAATAAATTGAAGACATCTTATAGAAAATAAGTAAAAATTACAAAAGAAAATATTTTTAAAACATTTTCATAGCTCATGTGCAGCTAAGTGAGGCCCTTATTCAGGCATGGAATTTACCTATATTAGCTATGCAACAAGTGATCCCTCCTTCATATAGTTTGACATGACTTCCTGCAACTTTTTCCTGACCATTAGGAAATTTAGATCTTCTCTCCCACCTTGCTGGAGACCTTCCTTGTTCAAGTACATGGGCTGAGGCTTGCAATATGTCTTTCTAATATACTGGATTTCTGTGTAATTTAAATTTTGTAAGTTATAGAAAGACTAAGCCATTCTTGAGAGAGGGAGACATAAGAAGGTGTATTCGCTATCTTAGCTTTAAAATACTGTCTTTCAAACTGCATAATTCTGGAGACAAGAGTTAAAATCATGAAGACATAGGTCAATAAAAACTACCAAGGATTATTTATTTCAGAGTACCTGCTTGATCATATCAAGCGTAATTAAATGTTTCTGGGGCAAAAATATATATCATATTGAATATTTGGAAAAGCATGGTCTAAAGATAAGGATTAAATACTGAAAGTGAGAGGGAGGTTTATGCTACTCTTTCTTATGAAGGGATATGAAATGCAAGACGATACAACAGGAAAAAGGTGAACATGTTCTTGTTCTGACAGGTAAAATACAGCCACTTAAAATAAATCTAAGTTTGTACTGAATCACTGGTCAGAGTTTTTGGTTGTGTATGTATAATGAAGCAGAAGCCTAATTAGCTCCATGAGCTCTTTCAGAGACCCTCCACTAATTCAGTAAAGTGCAGGACACCTCTTATGTATTGACAAATGTACAATATCTGAGCTTTGAGCTGTCTGTCTTTGCTTACCTCTGAGGGCAACTTCAATTTGTTACTTCCACATCTCTCTAGGTCCCACTGCAATGCTGACTCCAGCTCTCCCCCTGGGAAGCGATCCCCAAAGGAGTTGCATTTATCTCCTTGTATTTGCTAGTTTGTAGCCCCTGACCCTGATCATAATTTTCTTTTTGTTTGGTTGGTTGGTTTAGTTTTGTTTTCTGGCAACTGAGTAAATTTTAGCCTTGTCTGATGGTCTGTTGGAGACAAGAATCTGAGGAGTAACCTTTTTGTTTGCCAGTCTGATTTCCCAAAAGAATTTAAAAATATTTAATAATCTCTCTTTTTTAGTTCCTTCATTTTTCTGAAGCGGTTAGGTGTTGCA
>NW_010972573.1:110209-110411 GCF_000737465.1 Haliaeetus leucocephalus | reverse complement strand
TAGAAGAGTTAGGAGTGAAGTTGAGCCTGGGAAGAAGGGAGAGGCAGGGTGAAGGTGGTTTTAGTTTTGTTTTATTTCTTACTATCCTACTTTGTAACAATTAATTGGCAATAAATTAAATTAATTTCCCCAAGGTGAGTCTGTTTTGCCCTTGACGGTAATTGGTGAGTGATCTCTCCTGTCCTTATCTCAACCCATGAGC
>NW_010972573.1:83530-109027 GCF_000737465.1 Haliaeetus leucocephalus | reverse complement strand
TAACACCTAAATCTCATAACATTCAACAAAGGGAAATGCCAAGTTCTGCACCTGGGAAGAATATTGCCCACAGGTTGAGGGGGATAATCCTTCCCATCTGCTTAACTCTGGCGAGACACAACTGGAGTGACAGGTCCAAGTCTGGGCTCCCCTGTAAGTCGTGGAAATACTGGAGCAGGTCTGGGCCATGAAGATGGCTGAGGGGAGGAGCGGCTGAAAGAAGGTTAAAGACAGATCCTACTCCTGCCTGTGAAAAACCTAATGGAAGAGTAGAGAAGATGGAGTCAGACTCTTCTTAAAGATGAACAGTGATAGGTCAAGAAGCAGTGGACACAATCTGGAACATGAGAAATTCTGATTAGATATAAATAAAGAATTTCCACTAAGAGGATCATCAGACACTGGAACAGGTTGCCCTGAGACGCGGTGGAATCTATATCCTTGGAGATACTCGAAATCCAACCAGACACAGTGCTGGGCAAACTGCCCTAACTGCATTTGCTTCAGGGAGGGGTTTTGACTAGACAACCTGCAGGGTCACCTTCCAACACAAATTATTCTGTGATGTTATGCTTATTTCTGATTATAATTTTTATTATTATTATATTATTGTATAATATTATTATCTTATGCAAAGAAAGTACAGGTGTTGAGTTGAAATGCAGCACTGGACCATACAACAATTCTCTGTTAAGGCTTTTATGCCTCCTACAACTCTCTCACCCACCCCTTCCTAAATTACTACTTTTTGGAACATATAAAGGAGGGAATTTTGCAGTTAGAAGCCAGTGAATACACGCTACCACTCAGGAATGATTGCTGTTCTGTGAATTATTTTTTGAAAGTATGTATTTTAATCCAAACATACAATTTCTGAACAAAACTCCATCAGCTTATAATTTCCATCTGCATTAAGAGATGAATATTATTAGCTTATTTCTCTTAATAGGTCTGGAAGGAAAATATTCATTTGGTTTGTCCAGATGGATTTGGAACAATTTTACCACACCCAATTAAGCTTTCTGTCTGCTTCAGACATGGTGCACAGGGGATGGACTATGATTTCATGCTCACAAAAAAAGTTTAAACGTCATTCCTCCCAAAACAGATCAAAATAACTGAATATAGATGCTGCTCTAACCTTGAACATGTACAAAAAAACATTCAATCACATTATATGCATTTTGTTCTTTCCTTTTTCCCTTCATATCTCTTAATGTTCAGTCCAAATAGTTGTAAAGAAAAGGATGTTCAATATAGCAATAGTTTATGCCTTCTACCAGGTAGGCACATTCTGTAGCTCAGCATTCCTGAACTGCCATAGGGTGTTTCATTACAGTGTGTTTACTAACCCTTTAAACCAAATTTTATTTATAGCAGCTCAGCTCTTGGTAGTTTTTGCACCACAGTAGGAAAGTTTCCAGGGACATAGAACAGAAACCTGCCATAACTAATAATTACAATCTCAAAGATACCAAGGAGAAAGCATTTGTGTGATTATAAATAAATAAATAAATAAAAGAAAGGTAGACTACAGCCAAATGGAAAACTGAAGCATTACTCTACACAGAAAGTAAAGGCAGCAAATGGTTCATTTACTCTCTTTCCATTTGCACAATGGTAATAAAAATGCCAGACAGACTGATTTTCAGGCAAACTCTACATTGCAGTAAAGTCAAGATTACAAGAGAAGATGTATTAATACAGCGTATTTTTCTTGCAATGCTGCATTTTTACCTCTCTCTCAAGGATATGCCTATGTGTATGTTCAGTTTAGTTTTAATTGGGTACTGCCATTTAGTTTTTAGTATTTATGAAATGACATGCTTTTCTCTGAGATAGCTGCATAGAATTTGCATTTCACAATTCTATGTATTAAGCATTCTTTCCAGAGTGGTTAAGACTTCATTGTCAGAAAAATTCCACACAACTGAAGACAGGAAAAAATACCTGTTCCAGTGAACTGGTCACCGGCTGCCTTGTTTGATTTATGTATTCTAAAGCTGTTATAGGTCATATATATATATTGTAAAGCTGTTACAGATTCAAGTCCTCTTGAGGACAGAACATAGCAGAAAATGTCACTGTTTGTTGTTGGTTTTTTCCCAGATGGATCTCAACATTATCTCATCTTAACTAAAATTTGATTGTCAAATCTAAAAGGAAACCATTTCTCCTTAAAGATGTCACAAAGCTAGATATTTTCTCCAAAATGAAGGGAAAAAGGCAAAAAAAAAAATCAAACAAAAAAAAACCCCAAAGGCAAAAAATCAGGCAAAATAATACAAAACAAAAATCAAAGCACGTAAGAATTATTAGGCCAAAGAAAGAGGGAGAAAGAGATAAAATGTAAAAGAAGGCTCATTCTAGATATGTGAGGGAAGGACCTCCCCTGTGAGGGCTCACCCTGGAGTCTGAGAATTGATTAAACATCTCCTATTTAAGAAAAATTGGACAAAATGTGACTGAAATGAAGAACCTGGGATCCTCCAAATCAGCAGGTTACAGAATCATATCCTTTCTTGCTTGGTCTCCTGAGTTACCTGAACTCTGCACCCCTATGTGCACAACTGCAAACCTCGGCAGGAGAATGGACTTTTCCCTGGCCATTCTAGTAAGGGGTAGAGAGTGCTACACTGGAAAACTGAAGTCTGGATACAACCATTCCTCCCCCTCTCCACCACCTCATGCATTGCAGCTCCCCCTCATTAAAATCTAAAGCTTCTGAAGTTCTAAAGTTTCTTCACCTGAAGCTCAGGCATTTCTATTTCTCAAGTAAATGCACTAATCGTCGTGCAACCAGATCCGATGGTGACCCACTGTACATCATGAGCTAGCAGAGGCTGCACTTCAGAAGAAATCCAGGAGTCCTGAATCCCAGCTGGATGAGAGGGTAAAGGACAGCCTGAAGCCAAGGCTCTCTCATCAGTTGGCTTCCCAATCACTGCATAGCTGAGAGCACACATTTCCTAATAATCTATACCGAGTAGCCCTATGGAGGCATACAATCAATGAGAGATAGGTGCTTCAGTTAGGACCTCTGAATTGCTCCTCAGAGGTGCTTTCCTCTCTGTTAACAAAGCCTAGGAAGCCCATGGGTCTATCTTATGTTCTGAGTCACTGTGTTGAAACAAAGTCCCTAGCTTTCAGGTGTTGTGAGTCTTACATATGGATCCTGGAGATGGTCAGAATCTGTCCCATGGTATCTGCCATATGTCAGCTTTTTTTTGTGTGATGTGATGGAGTCTTATGTGAGAAATGGTATGTTCTACAACCTTTTTATGCATAACACTCTGCCTAGGCCCAGACTATGTCCTTATTCATTTCGAGTAGTACCTGATTTCAATAGTCCTATTAAAATAAACAAAATCCCATAGTTATTTTCAGAAGCCAGTCTGCAGACAACTTCTAACTGTTATTATTGAAGAGCAGGAATAAATAGTTCCAAATGGAAGATCCTCATTGTGTTTGTATGTCTGTCCTTTTGCACTCTCCTTCTAACTACTGCTTATAGTGTTAAACAACCTCATATTCAACAACATACCTCTAGAAAATGACAGCCAGATACTTCTGCCATAATTGTCCAGAAGTGACAATCCTTTTGAAGAGAAACAACTAACAGGACAGACTGTTCAGCTCATCCTCAAGAATGGAAAGCCAGAGTCCTGAAAATATGCAGAAATGGGGGAAATAGAAGACTTGCACCGAAACAAGACTTGATGTTAGTAAATATGCTGATGAGTATATTCAAATGAACACACAGTCTTAACCCAGCATATATTATGACATTAACATGTTTTATATAATGCTATGAATCAATTTAAATACTATACAGGACTGAACAATGGCCTATTCATGATAATAGGCATAAAAATGCCTAATCAAAGTTTCAGTTTTGAAAATGTATTGCATTTTAACCTTTGATTAATCTGCACTTTTTTATGACACTACTTCTTCTTCAAGTTAATCAAATAGCAAAATGCGTAACTCAGGAAGTGTTAACTTTTTAAATAACTCCTTGTTTTTCTTTGGGTAACAGTAGTATAGAAATCCCTGAGATGATGTTGGCAGTTTTCCTAGAGATAAATTTCTGAACAGTGTAACTTTCTATGTTCATGGACCCTGACATCAGCATACATTCTCATTTTCATGTTGTCCTCTTACTGGAGGCAGAGAGATAATTTCATTACACAAGCCAGAGTCTCTTAATGGGGTAAGGTTACATAGTCAAGGAGAGAAATTATGGCTAGTTATGAAAAAAATGTGCTGTGTGTTTAAACCAAATTGAGTTATTTCATGAACAGCTTTAGAAAAATGGATAGTACCCTATCATGCCACTTAAGCATACTGAGTAGCTCAAGGGAAAAATGTTTTCTGTAAGCTTTAATTAATTTCCATTTTCAAATCCTCAAAGACAGCAAAGAAAAAAAGTCTGACATGCTGTTGACACTATACAGAGATTCCAAGGACATTTGATGGAATACAGGTATTATGATCATGAAAACACATTTTTATCAGGAACTTCGTTTCACATTCTAAATGTGTGCATAGTAACCAATTATTATACGGACTTTTCATTGGTATAAATTAATAAAGGCTTTTTTTGTTTCTTCTCTCCAGTCAGTACAATTTCATTACAGTAGCTCAAGCTTTACCTCATTATGTACCTGTGATAGCTAGTTTTCGAACTGCTCCACCTCTTTTTTTAAGGGAGTACGCTAAGCCAAAAGTGTCTAATCTCTAAGGCTAGGTTTTATTGGAACACAAAATAATACACAAAGGGAGAGAAAGTCTTTATGTAAGGAAACCTCAGATAAGCTATGTGAGCAGGATTGAATAAAACAGGTTAAAACAAATCTTAAAACTCCCAACTGTCTCCTTGCAGGGTAGTCTGTTCCACCAAGTTTGATCTCAGTCCAGGAAACTTTAGAGGTTCCATTGGTCACAAGACTTCACAGTCCCCTCACATTGAAGATATGTTAATTTTGGTTCTAAACAAGCAAACTGCTCATGTGCTAGCTGATTTTTCTTATGACATGTTCTCTGAAAAGAAGAAAATAGTTTCAGCGGAGGGGAAGAATAGATTCATACCAGCAGCTAATCCAGTAGCAATCTCCAGTACACTAAAGCTCTGCTCAGTTTTTCCCTCTCTCTCCTTCCATCCTAATTCTCAACAAGCCTCTTCTGCCTCTGAAGGCTACACACATCAATGAGCTTAGCAGTTGTCTTCAGTAGTTCTGAAATTTCTGTCACTTCAGCCCAGATTTTGAGAGGCAGATTTTCAAGAGGAGGACTTCTTATGGAGCAGACAAAGAGATTCCTACCATTTTTCACTTTCTTGTGGCTTCAAAGTGCCTGCTTCTTCATAATGTCTTGGGAGGGTCCCTTAGCCCCAGAAGAGTGCACTCCTCCAGCCCTGCAACTCTGCTGCATTCACAAGGTCGGGGTGGTGGGTGGTGGTGTTGATCTTCGGGTTATGCTCTTCAGAAGAGGGGCTTCCTCAATGTCAAATGACTTGGTCTTTGCAGCACACCCTTTTGAAGTCCTAGATGCACCCATAGCTGCATCCAGTGAAGGACATATGCTTTTCCCTAGCTTTTAACACAATGGAGAGTTTCCAGTGCTAGAGAAGTTCTTTGCTGAATTATGGCAAGGGTACACAGAACCTTAATGGGTAAAGACCTTCTATGTAGGTTGAACCCACTCTTTTGCATTTGATTCATAAAGAGAAAAGCAAAATAATTGTCACGTGTTACATATTCTCATTGCAATAAAGGGTTTAAAAAAGATAGCGTTATGCACATAATCTAAATTTCAGTATGTTATTTCCTGGCATTAACACTCAGTGAAAGAGACAGCTACAGAAACAGGTATCAAGCTTTAAATCATGCTGAAAGGATCAGCTTTGTATGTTTATATAAAACACTTTCATAGAAGTCCTGACACCCCATAGCACTTTTCACAGAAGCCTGTTATTTATGTATGGCATACCTAATACCTCCTCTATCCTCTGGGTTTTTACCTTAAAAATAGAGCTCAGTATCAGCTAATATGTATTTAAGTATCGGTTGTATTGGTATAATTCAGAACTTTGCTATCAAAATGCAGGCAAACACATGCCTGGCCATCAAATACATTAATATATTATTCCTTTTTTTTTAGAAACAAGGTTTGCATGAGTAGAAGTTTGCAGATTTTGGGCCACAAACTCCCTGAATCCTTAAGATCAAATATCTTTATTTACAAAGTATGTTACTCATGAAGTAGCAACATGCTTCTTTCAATTTTATTAGAATTCAGATGTTTCTAGTAGAGGGAGTTTTAGCATAGCTACAACAAATCCTGTTTTATCTAGTTCTGTTTGTTGTTCAGAAAGAGCATATTTTCCAAAAAATAATGGAGCAACGTATTATTTTTATGCACCTGGCATAGAAAAGTACTATTGTGTACTATCTCCAAAATACTAAACTTCTATAATATAAGTTAAATTTCTATGTCAACCGTGACCAGTCCAAATGAGCCGAGATTAAGGAAATGTCTGTTACACAGAAACTGAGACTTTTTCTATGAATAACTTTAAAATGATTTATATTCATCATAAACTTGTACTGATAAAAAAATCAAGTTAAGGTTTGTCAAGTAAAATTTTATTATGCAGTTATTGTGAAATGCTGACCTGTGGTATTTGTAAGAAAAACCAATGCCCTTGTAAATCTTTAACTCTGCTACTGAATATAATTTTCAGTTTGTATGGCTTGTGCAATTGACTGCTATGCCTTAATCTGATTCCATAAAAGAAAATAAGTATTTTGTGGAAAGAGAGAGTGACAACTAAGAAGGAATACTACTAATTCAGATAACATCTAATCCTGTGAAACGAAGAGTACCTCAACCTCCTTGAAAGAACTGACAATCCTAGGCACCACCTAAGGATACTCAGTGCCTGGCAGAATTTTGCCCAAGAGGAGAAACAAGAATATGCCTCTGCTTGACAGTAAAATGAATTTAAGGACATGACTAGTCAGAATAGTAATTCAGAGAAGCCGTTGTGAAACATTGTCCATTAAATGAATGATGATCTTATCCTCAAACAATATTTTCAATATGTGACAAATTTCTGGGTTTGTTACTTCTAAATAGCTGAAAAATTAACTACAAGTTTTACTGTCTTGTTTCTGCATCACAGAATGAATATGTTTCATCTGGAGCATATTTAGAATCATTTAGAAGCCCAGGACCTTGAAAGATGATCTGGTCCAACCTTTCAGGGGACAGGGAGCCTAGCTGAGATTATCCAGCACCCTGACCAATCACATCTTGAAAACCTCCAGCAATGGGGACTCTACCACATCCCTGGGCAGGTTGTTCCAGTGAATGATTGGAATAATTGTTCTTACTGTAAAAAAATTCTTTCTTATGTTGAGATAAAACTTCTCCTGGTGCAACTTGTACCGGTTACCTCTTGTTTTTTCCATGTGGCTCTTGGTGAAGAGAGATCCTCTGACCTTTTTGTAGTCACCTTTTAAGTATTGGAATACCGTGATGAGGTTCCCCTGACTTCTCTTCTCCAGGGAGAAAAGACTTGTTAACATGCAGACATTACATGCAAGAAAGATAGCAGATAAAGTACAGATCATGAAGGGGCTAGGATCAAAGGTTTAGCCTTCACGAAAAGTTTGCTTAATTGCTTTCACAGGCGTGATAGACAAAAATATGTGACATATAAAGATGTCTGCACTCAATGCTCTTCTAGACAGTATTTTACTGGCGTTAAAGTTTTAAGCATTTAAAGAATAGAAGAGGACTGATGTCTCTCTTACTTTCAGCAAGGTCCATGAAAAGAGATCAAAGAGTGGAAAAACACACTGGAAAAATACAGATGGTCGTGGACCCCCGCACAGGTCATGGGTTAACCCCTGTAGGGAGCTTGCTCACCTCTCCCTCAGTGGGATGGAGGGCAAAAGTGAGAACACTCATGGGTTATGATAGACACAGTTTAATAACTGAATGGAAAAAAAAAATTAAATAAAAACAACAAACAAGTGACACCAAAGCAATCACTCCCCACTAGCAAACTGGTGCCCAGCCAGTCTCTGAGCAATGTCTGCCTTGGAAAAAAGCTCCCCCACGTTTATTGCTGAGCACGATATATGGAATATCTCTTTAGTCAATTCAGGTCAGCTGTCACAGCTGTATCCCCTCCCAACCTTTTGCCCACCCTGAGCCTACTTGTTGTGGGGGCAGAGTGGGAAGCAGAGAAGGCCTTGATGCTGTGCAAACACTGCTCAGCAGTAGCCAAAACTCTGTTTAGGTCACACATCTAAAACACATCACTATATGGGCTGCTGTGAAGAAAATTAACTCCATGCCAGCCAAACTCAGCACGTCAAAGCCCTTTGGGACACAGCACACAGAACCAAAGTCATTCTCCAGCTATAAGTTTAGAATACCTATTTCCTGGTCCTGCAGATTTTGGCATACAGTCCAGAATTGGACTAGAATGACTGTTAAAACCCTTGGATTACTTTCATGGATGAAATAATTCAAACTATTGTTTAAGAGCAGTTCATTAAAAGTCCATGAAAGCTAATAAATCTGGATGCTGAGCATTAAAAGAATACGTAAAAGGCATAAGCAACCTATCTGCATTTTTAGGGAAGCAGCGTATGAAGCAGGCAACCTTAAAATGCAGAAAACACTGACGTACAAAAGCTGGTCAGCTGCAAACTAAACCACAAAACATGACCCGGGGGAAAATATGAAGAACAGATGCACCTCCAGCAAAACAGCAGATGTGTTGTAAGTAAAACCACACCATTATACACATCTGTGCAAATTCAAAAGAATGGATGACATTAATGAAGAGCACAGATTATGTTTCAGAAGAAGCACTCAGTGTGGCAATGCTTTCAGCAATAGGCCAACGGGCTAATGTCAGCAGTTCATAGACATGGTCCATGGGGAGAGATGTCAACAAGTTAAGATTAATTACACATGAATATGCAAATTACTGTAATCCTCACAGAAGTATAGATGTAGGCAAACATCTTTGAACACTTTCCTGCCTATCCTTAAGAACTGATTGAATGCACTGCTATGAATAACCACAAAAAGTATGTAAGCTTATTCTTAGTAAGTGCTAATACAAAGCAATACCAGAATGTTTGTGTACACACTGGGGGAAGTATCATTTTGTACTTGCCTCATATTTGTGTCACGTTCTTAAACCATTACAGACTGACACTGTCAGAACAAGGACACAGTTCCATAGATTTTGGATCAGGTCCTTCTTTAAGTATTTTTGTCTTTTGCACATCTGTTCTCTAATGCGTTAGTTTCAAAGAATGTCTCTACTTCATGATCCATCAGGTTCATCAGGATGGTACAAAATATCCCCAGTACGGGAACTGCATTAATCTTACAGCAATTAGATGGAGAGGATATAAGAAAGAGAGTTGTATCTTGCAGCATAGAAGACAAATATCTGTAGAATAAAGAAATACAGCACTAAGGATTCCATAGAAGGTTGTCCCCTATTGTAATTATATAGCAAGCTAAATGATAACTTAGTTATTGGGATTTCAAGCTCCGGTTCTTAAAGTGCAGTGATTACATATGACTTTTACTTCATTTGTTTTTTTTTTTTCTCTTTTCTTTTGGTTTTGTTTTGTTGGGTTTTTTTAGTAAAGTGTACTTCTAATTCTCCTGGTTTTAAACAAAAACATGAAAATGTGACTGTAGTGTCAAATTATAGGCTTAAATATTAATTAAGCAAATATAAAGATGCATCATGCATTTTTAAAAAACTTAGTTCTTAGTTTAGAAGTAGTCTCCATGATTTCAGTTCAGATTTCTTGTATTTATGTTATTTGAAAAATCTCCACTGAGCTGAGAAAATGTTTAATATTAGGGATTAGTATCAGCCAAGAAGCTCCTTTACTAACCCTTTATTTCAGGCAAGGATCTTACAGGTTGTTTACACACAAGCCACATTTTGTTGAGTCATAGACTACATTTGGCTGATTTGGCATTAAGTCTCACAGATACTGAGAAGAGTAAGAAACTCTCACATACACCACAATTATGCATGTTTCTGATTTTTGTTTAAATTTTCATTCAAAAAACGGAAGATTAATATTGGATGTCATTTGAGGTTAAAATTCAACATAGTAAAATTGGCGAAATACTTTTCTAATTGTGGTACAGATGTTTTTAGACTTTGAGAAAATAAATTTTGTGAAGTGACTCTCTAAGAACAATTACTTTGTATAGCTTTTACCAATAAGTTACACCCCTTGAATCAAATATAGCATTAGATGGTGCTTATTATTACAAAGCATGTGGTGAGTATCACCATGAACTGATCAGATTTTTTTTATTTAGATAGAGAAGGAAATAAACCTACCCATTGCTTTGTTTAATTTTGACAACTACAGAAAAAAAAAACAACAAAAAAACCTGAATACTAATGACTCCACCAGCCTACCTTCATCCACATAGCCAGAATTAACCAGGAAGAAAATTGACACATAGAAAAATACACTCAGTCTTCCCATGAGCAAAAAATCTCATCATGTCCCTCTCCCCTGAAAGGTCAGAAAATAATGAGATCTGCACTGTCTCCTAAAGCTGGCCTGGGGTCCAGAGTCAAGGGAGAGCAATGCACTGGCAAACCCAGAAAGGATTTGAACTCAGAATATTTCCTTGATCATAACTGTGGCAATATCATGCAAAATGGGAAATCCTTCTGTATCATCATGCATAATTTATTTAGATATTGGTCAGTGAGTACAGGACAGTACAGGACAGAGCGTGCACTGGCAACATGACAGACATCTCCTGGAAGCATTACTTTGGGGATAAACAATCCAGCTGGATCATAGGCTCTTGGAGGTTGACTAGTTTTGCTGTAAACCATTCCCAGGTAAATTGAACCAGCCGAAACATGTCAGTAATTGAAATAGCTAAGTAAACAAATGGAAGTAGTGCTGAATTTTATGCTAGTACCAAAGTTCTGCTTCTAGAGTTTGATCTGGCCAGTTTTGCTGACTTCCTTTCACCTCTGTATCAATCCATTTCCTCTCAGGAGTGACCCTGGCAATCCTTCTGAGGATAGCCCAGTGGCTACTGCTGCATTTGGTTCCCGTGCCGTTGTGCAGGGCGCCGGGCAGCTGCTTGCAGCGTGGCCAGCTGAAGCCCCTGCGCACAAGTCCGCCACAGGCAGGTCCCGAGTACAATCGACGGAGGTGGGAAGGGCTGTAAATAGGCACAGAGTCCCAGCTTATGCATCTGTGAAGTAGCTTTTATTCCAAACATAACATTAGAATTTCCTTTTCTTTCTCTTTTCTTGATCTTTCTTTACTTTCTCTTTCAATTCCCTCTTGCTTCTTTTATTTTTTTTGGAAAACGTTGAGTCATACATCTTCCCCAGCAATGCACTTTTTCCAGCCTACTGAGGTCATCATTTATAACTTGGGTTTTTTTCTGCTTTAGGACATAGCACTTAGGGCCATGTATTGTGTGTTCAGATATAGAAAAATGAAAAGGGTATATACACTCTTAAAAGTTGGCAAAGCATTTAATTATAAGACACAAAACCAGCATGAAATGAAGCATTTTATTTAGGGAAATCCCACAGATACTCTTCTTGCTCTCTGACACAATTTTGGTGTGACAGGAAACAGTGATATCATGTTTGCCGAATTGCTCTGTTGTACTGGTCTGTGCTAATAAACAATACTGGTGCAGAAAACTCCTTCTTGCTTTGGACAGACATGGCACACAGTTGTGTCACAGAAAACTGCTTGTGCAATTTCATTGTATTATAGCATTCACAATGCCATGTCAGAAACACCCTTTACACTACACAATGGTAGTAATGGGTTATTGTGGAGACCAACTGTAATCAGGAAATGCTACTCCACTTTCTATCGTTTGGCAAGCGCTTATGTCTGCTTTTTGGGAAGTAGTGCTTCAGAAATGCACTATATGCTTTACTATTTAAACCTTTAATTTAGGGATGGACAAACCAAACAATAGATTTGCAGAAGAACATGCATTTTAGTGGTTTACAATCAGATAAATGTTGCCAGATAGGCAGTGTCATATGGTACGTTTAGGAAGGAAATCTAAAAACTCAGTGAATAAGAATGACACTCAGCCAAAATGACTCAAGGGTTCTAGAAATGACTGAAGGAAGATAAATTTTCACGATACAGACATGGAATGAGAAGACTCAAGGATTCGTGACCACAGCCTGGAAATTATTTCAAGGTGACAATAATAAGGAAAGAGAGAATGATTCACTGAAGGTATATAGGACTTTCAAAACATAAGCCAAAATGCAAAAAGAAACCAAAAAAGAAGTGGTAATTTTTGCAGCAAACAAGTAGATAGTTCAATGCAGGTTAAATACAAGTATCATGTTTTTTTCTTGGACAACTTTGAACTAAATGTCCCTATGACCTTTAAGAGGCTTGTTCTCATTATAGAAACAGGCAAATTAATGAATTTTCCTAATTCAGATGGTGAGCAATATTTAGTCAATATTTCAAGTAATGAGTCTATGTTTTTCTCATGCAATGTCCAGACAATTCTTTTGCTTCTTTTAAGAAACTGTACCTATGAACAGTAAACAAAATCTCAGCTATTTTTTTCTTCACATATATTTTGAGATTTGCTTGTTAAGACTTTTTTTTCTATTTTATGAAAAATACTGAATGTTAGATCTACAAAATAGCCTTAGTCTTACTCACAGAATAGCAAAACAATTGCTCACTTTGATACCTCAACTATGACTATGACTTGAGGTAGAAGCATAACTAACTGCTCATTTTTCTGCCCATTCCAGTCTATATTGTCCTCTGTACTCAGTATCATGAGGACTGAATACTGAAAACTCTTAAATGTATTTATCCTCATAAATTCATGTTGTCTTACTACCTCAGATTTGGAGAAAGAGAAGCAAGATTCAGACAGGTTAAAAAAAAGAATGTAGATTAGGGTTCACCGAAAATTACATCACCTACTTGGGTACATTCGTCAGGCATGAAGAATGGAGGCCAAAACACCATGTCTGGCACCTACATTCACCATCCGATAGTTGGGAAGAGTTGCGTGTTACATAGCTGGCCAATCATTTTAGATCCTACCTAGTAAGAGCAGAGGAGTTTAGGGTTAGCCAAAAGACAGTGTTGAGGAAAGAAATCCTAAAAGAGGAGATAAAGACAGCACGTGGTAATAAATCCACCTAATGGCTAGGTGGGCAGGAGATGTAGAAGGAATAAGATGTGGGGGTGAAGTATCCTGCCTGATGGACTACAGATGCTCTTCTTCCTGCTCTCAGAGTGCTGTGATTACCAGAATATGAGCCATTATAAAGGGAGAAATAAGGCTTTGCTCATTCCTTCCCATTAAAGCTGTTCAACTCTGCAGAAAAGAACTAAAGGTTGGGCAAGAAAGTAGGAGAGCAATAGTAGTGAGTTGGATACGTGGGTTTAGAGGTTTTGGGGCAGTGTTGTTGCTCAGCCGAAGGGATGGTGTGAGAATGCCTGTAAAACTGAGCCCTGCAGGAGAGAAACATCTCTTTCTGGCCATGACAATGTGTCAGCCATGTACCGGGGTTGCCAGGACTGAAGGACATTTCTGCTTGCTCAAAAGCAGAAGTGGGTTCCAAGGCAACTGTGATGGGTTGACCCTGGCTGGACGCCAGGTGCCCACCAAAGCCGTTCTATCACTCCCGCATCCTCAGCTGGACAGGGGAGAGAAAAATATAACAAAAAACTTGCGGGTCGAGATAAGGACAGGAGAGATCATTCACTAATTACCATCACGGGCAAAACAGACTCAGCTTAAGGAAAATTAGCTCACTTTTTATTACAAATCAGCCAGAGTAAGGTAAATGAGAAATAAAACGAAATCTCAGAACACCTTCCCTCCACCCCTCCCTTCTTCCCGGGCACAACTTCACTCCCGGATTTCTCCACCAAGCTCCCCCAGCGGCACAAGGGGGACAGGGATGGGGCTTACGGTCATCACATGTTATTTTCTGCCGCTTCACCTCCTCAGGGTGAGGGCTCATCCCACTCTTCCCCTGCTCCAACGTGGGGTCCCACCCACGGGAGACAGTCCTCCACGAACTTTCTCCAACGTGGGCCATTCCCACGGGCTGCAGTTCTTCACGAACTGCTCCAGCGTGGGTCCTTTCCACGGTGTGCAGTCCTTCAGGCACAGACTGCTCCACGGGGTCACAAGTCCTGCCAGAAAACCTGCTCCGTGGGCTCCTCTCTCCACAGATCTGCAGGTCCTGCCAGGAACCTGCTCCAGCGCAGGGTTCCCACAGGGTCACAGCCTCCTTCGGGAACCCACCTGCTCCGGTGTGGGGTCCTCCACGGGCTGCAGGTGGATATCTGCCCCACCATGGACCTCCCTGGACTGCAGGGGGACAGCCTGCCTCACCAGGGTCTTCACCACAGGCTGCAGGGGAATCTTCGCTCCGGCGCCTGGAGCATCTCCTCCCCCTCCTTCTGCACTGACCTTGGTGTCCGCAGGCTTGTTTCTCTTACATGTTCTCACTCCTCTCTCCGGTGGCTGTTTTCCACGTCCCAACTTTTTTTCCTTCTTAAAAATGTTATCACAGAGGCGTTACCACTATCACTGATTGGCTCGGCCTTGGCCGGTGGCAGGTCCGTCTTAGAGCCGGCTGGAATAGGCTCGCTCTCTCTCGAACACAGGGGAAGCTTCCAGCAGCTTCTTACAGGAGCCACCCCTGTAACCCCCCCCGCTACCAAAACCTTGCCACATAAAACCAATACAGCAACATTAATATCAGTGCCTGATGTGCTTAGACTTGTTAGTTTATTTGCAATTATAGTTTTGAATTTATGCACTTAATTTCTACCTGAGATCTTTGAGAACCTGAGTCTGGACCTAGGCAATTTGCCCAAAATCATACTGAGAGATTTGCCAGAGTACAGATTTGAAATTCCTGCAAGTACTAGATAAATCTCCAAGTAACAGAAACAGCTTTATTTTCTTGCTCTGTATGGTAGCTTATGCTGTGTTTGATGAAGTTTCTATGTGGTTATATATCCACTAGGAATTAGGAATTCAAAAATCTTAATTCTGACAAAAGCTTTCTGGCCACTATTGAGCTGGATGGACATAAATTATCTTTCCATGATCAACATAAAAAATGCATTCTTTTTGAAGATACTAATGTGCCATTGTTATTCCCAGTATTGTTCTAAATTCTGTATGTCTGAACATACAGTATGGTGATGTCAGGAAGTGCTAACCATTACTGGCTCTAGTAATGTAACATTGAGAATTATTATGGTAAACTTTATTGCCAAGCAAAACATTATCAGCCAAAAGAGACGCTTTTTTTTCTTTCCACAGAAAAACTAATAATCTAATAATCAGCTGGTTTGCACTTTCAGACAGAAATCTGCTTCTCATATTCTTTTCTCCTTCAGCTGCAAAACATATTTGACTTTAAGCACTGAGATCCTTTTGTGTCCACTCATAGGAATACACATTTTATAACACTGGCAAAACAAGTCTAATATGAAGGAGACATTTTGAAACATCAAAATTTCACTTGAGAGCTAACATTTTCATAACAAATTGGTCAACTGATAAATGTATGGTCTCTAGATCTCAGAGAGGGAGTTAAAAATTGTGATCTCAGGATACTAAGGAAAAACAATTAACAGAGCTTGGCTTGAAGCTAAACTGTTTGTTATAAATGCTTGTTATGAAAACCCATGTATTCATTTTTTACTCCCTATAGGTATTTTGCCAGTCTTTCAAAAAATCTCGCTTTTTACCAGAATCATTCTAGTTCTTTTCCTTGAAAATGCTTTGAAATACAGACATCAGTGTTTCATTTGAATGAGTTGCTACATTTCTATTTTGGAACTGGGGGAAAAAGACAAAGGAAATTATTTAAGTTCTACCAAAACAGCTTTAAAGACTACGCAGGAAATTAATTTTTATTAAAATATTTTTATAACTTTTCCATGAGTTGCAATGATGCTGTTGTTACAAAAACAACAGCAAAAATATACATGACATAAGCCATCATGATGTTGATGTTGGTAAATTAAGAGAAACACCACTTTCCATCAGTTTCTTTTGCTATCTCTTTTTCTTTTATATCAGTGCAGTGATAAAAATATGAACAATGACTATTAAAAGGTTTGCTAGTTGCTTTTTCTCAAAATTTGCAAAATAATTTTGTCACTGGCAGTGCAAGATATGGGAATAGACACATTCAAGCATTAGAAGATCTCTACAGATGTTTGTATTTTACTCTGCATTAAAAAAAATCTGCACAGCTGTTTTTATCTTACTCTTTGATCCTCGGTGAACTACTTCCATGCTCTGCCAACATTTGCTGTTGATATAGATGCGTGTCTATTTCATACTTGCTGTTAACTTCTTGCTCTCTTGGGAATGGAAGTAGATACATAGATTATAAAATCCATTGTTGTAAGCTGATTTATAATACTTTGTGTCATAAAACTGCAAGCAAACTGGAGTATCAGTCTGTAGGACAAAATAAGACTCAAATAATCTTGATTTCAGAGTGTTCACTGATGAAGGATCTAACACTACTTTGACAAGATGTTCCAATGATTCAAGCTCCTAAAAATTTATCTTTATTTGTAGTCTGATTTGGTCTAATTTTAGCTTCCATTATCTTCTTATATGACACTGCCTGCTAGATTTGAGAAGCATTTTATTATAGAGATACTCACAGTCCGATCAACTTTTTCTTTGGTAAATTAAGACGACTGAGCTCCCTTAGGTATTTGCTACAGAGAAGTTTCCCAAAGCCTTAATTACTCTTGTGGACTTCTGAGCTATCTCCAGTATTTCAAAATTCCAGTTGAGCTGTGAAGATTCGCAGGCTTGTAACAGTTACACCATTGCCAAAGAGGAAGAAAGCACATTGTCTCCATGTTTCATCTTTTCCTATTTGTCTGTGAATTGCTGTAACACAGAAAAATAAGTTCCACAGGTGAGGCATCATGATTCTTGTGTTTGGTTTTTAGGGATACAAAGTCTTTTACAGTGTTTTGTAAGTATGTCCAGGTTTTCTTGCTCTGACAAAGAACTGATCAAGCATTTCAAAGCTGCATTTTACAAGGAAAAGAAAATTTCCAAAGCTGAAACTGTATATTATAATTTAACTATTTAACAATTATTTTTTTAAAAGTGTCTTCAATCTAACACAGAATTTTGGGTCCTTAAAAGAGTTGTGTATCTGTAACCTTGTTTTGACACTTCTCAAAATTTTAAAAATTCGGAGTCTATTCAGTGCTCTGCTTCCTTCAAAAGCTGGACTTAAAAAAAAAAAACACTACAAAAATATCTAGAAAGGTATTTTATCACAGCATTTATATTAAGTCTTTAACTTCTACCTAGAAATGGACCTAAACTGATCAAAAGCATTCTTTCTGTCTTTTTAATTCTGCCAGCTATTGCTTTTTTTTTTTTTTCTGGAGTCCCTCTCTTCCTCTTCTTATTTCTTCAGCAGTTTCAAATCCTAATTATTTTGATTGCCATCAACCTTTTTCCCTCTTCCCATTTGCAGCAACTACAGAGGTGGCATAAATGACCACTGCAAAATATGACCCAAAGGTTACATCCTAATAGTTTTAGGTGTATGTTGTAGAAGAATATCTTTATTTCTGTGTTTGCTCTCTAGATCATTTTGAGTATATAGTTAAAGAAAAAGTTTCTCCCAATTCATCCCTTATCCTATTGCTTTTAAATGACAGTACTGAATGTGACAGCAAGGCAATAATGACAGGTATGAGAGATCAGATATAAACATATATTCATTTTGTTATATAAAGTATGCTAGCTGACATTATAAAATTTGTAACTATATCAAACAATATTTGTACCTGAATTCACCGAGACTTCTTGCTTTGTTTCTTAATATAGCCTTATTTTTTCACTTTGTGGATGATGGCAATATACATCTCTCAAGATAATGGATATTTCTAATATTATTTGTCAATTACTCATAACAGATATAGAAGGGTACTATGAAGAATTTTCTAAAGCGATTTCCTTGGGTTAGTGAATATTTTTTTCTTAAATGTTTGCCTGAAATAGTTATTTTAGGTTTAATTTTCAAAATATTCTAAGTGTATAATACAGACTGTTACAGTATATCTTCTTTAGTGTGCAGTGTGATATGGGTGCCTACCTCCTGGAATTTTATTCCCAAATTGCAATTATATGAGTGAATGCAGCCTCATCTGAACTGGTCAGTGACATATTAAATTTCTTAAATATAATTGTATCATTTGTAATGTATCAGCTCAGTAGCATTTTTTTCTACAAGAGAGTTATAAATTTTACTAATCTCATTGAATTTCATGGAAGTGTAAATAAAAGCGTAATTATGCCAGTCTTCAAAGTACTCTAATGTCCTTTAAAAATTATCTCATCATAAGACATCATTAAATTATTATAAGCAAATTATCCAATAGCATAAAGAAAACATAACTAGTTTAGTGTGCAGGTTGTATGTTGTAAGCTAATAGAATAAACATAGGACTTAAAAATAATACAATCTAAAAACTGGGAGAAATCGATAATTAAATTATAGTTAGGTATATATGGCAAAGTAATTTGAAGATAATAATGTTAATGTAATTGATCGTGTGCTCTTTATTAACCTAAAATGCTGGTATTTTGAGTTTACAGTGTAGTTTTAGACATTTTTTCTTAAGAAGTATAAAGGGGATAATAAATTGCATTATCTTGCTCTTACCATATGATGCAAAAAAAAGAAGTTAACATAATTTATACAGAAAATGTTAATTGTGTCTTTAAAGGCACCTAAATGTGTAGAGGGTGAAAGGCTAGCGCAAGTATGCTTATGCATGCACAGATCTCTTATTCACTGGAAGTTGTGCAAGTGCCTAGATGTGCACAGCTGACTTACTGGCAAAGAACAACCACCCACAAAGTAACAATTTGTACCCAAGCATGAAACCCACAACTAAACTTAATAACAAGAAACACCTAATATTAAGGATGTGTAAAAATGGGGAATCTCAACTTCCACCACAAAGCCAGATTTTAAATAGATCACAAACTGCTTTACTTACCATTGAGAAGCATCACAAATGGCAGCAAGGGAAGCCAAGAATATCCAGAAAGAGATGAACATGACAAATGCTCTCAATTATGCTTATTAAGTAGCTGTAAGGAACCAACAGAGCATTACAGAATTTCACCTCATAATGAACAACTCATACTCCGGTATTATGAAAGATAATTTCAGTCATATTTAAATCCATTAATATTAAGACTATCTGTCAGTGGTAGTCTGCTTCAACACATACTTCCATGCATAAATGCATATATTTCTTTATAATCTAGAAGTAGAGAAACAAGCTGCATTACAAAATCTACTTTTTCATAGTACTCTCGGAGTTGCCACTAAATTTAAATGAGCTTCATTGGGTACAAAAGAAATAAACCCACCCATTAAGAGGTCAAACCCATTTGATTGTTTTTAAATTCATGAAATGCTCTGTTACCTTTTTCCAGGAGACTCATTTTCTTTCTAACTAAATTAAAAACCCTTGAGAAATAGATGTCAAGCATGATTTTCTCAATAGGGTCCAGCAAAAATGTAAAGGGTTATAATTTTACTCAAGAGAGGGTTTAATGATCAGGTTTTAACTCAGCTTAGAAGACAACATCTGACACCAGGCTGATTCCTATCCACTGCCCTTACCCCACCCCCGCAAAAGCAAAATACTGCATTATAATCAGTTCTTGAATTTAACAACTTCTGCTACTAATATAAGATAATTTGTGGGAGGAAGTACGAGATGAATGGCAAGCCATTGAGGAAATGCATTGGAGTTTAGCACAGGTGTGTTGAGGAGTGAAAACGTGAAATAGTTGTTTCAGTTACTGTCACTGTGGTTGGGCTGGGTACAGGTGCTGACTGCACATGGTGCTTTCATAGAATCTTACAATCATAGAACGGTTTGGGTTGGAAAGGACCTTTAAAGGTCATCTAGTCAACCCACCCCTGCCATGGACAGGGACATCTCTTACTAGACCAGGTTGCTCAAAGCCCCATCCAACCTTGAACACTTCCAGGGACGGGGCATCCACAGCTTCTCTGGGCAACCTGTTCCAGTGCCTCACCACCCTCATCATAAAATATTTCTTCCTTGTATCTAATCTAAATCTACCCTCTTTAAAACCATCGCCCCCTGTCCTGCCACTGGAGGCCAATCCCAGTATGTCATTGATGAAGATATTAAATAGCATTGATCCCAACATGGACCCTTGAGGGACACCACTTATTACTGGGGTTTTGAGAGTGAAAGCGCTACTCCTTCCCTCAGGCCCAGGCATGAGCAGAGCACTCCCATTCCAGTGGAGCAACGGAGGAACGCACCTCCCCTTCCCAGGAAGGAATTTTCCACCCTGCAGTAGCTTCCCGTGACTAACACCTGGCAAATATGTGAAACCTGAAGTCCCTCTGAGCACCCTGTAATCATTTCACATCAGTGAACTACTGCTGGAGGAACACCAGCCTAAATCGTGATTTACCATAACTCTAAAGCACATACTTACTCTAAAGAGTTTTCATAATTTCAGGGATTATCACAGGGCTTAAAGCGACGTTAACTGCTTTGGCCAATCTGACTGCAGGAGTCATACCTAAAGCTGACTCTTTAAATAGGCATACAGAAGAATTTGCCAAGAAGTTGCACACAGTCAAGTGTTACTTTTGAGAACCTTCAAAACACATTGTTGAGAAATCCTGCTTTCTTTTTCCAGGTTGTAGATCAAGAGATAGGTAGGACTCCCACAGTCAAATTTGCCAGAGCAGTTAAAATTTCTTTAAGCACTATGACAATCCCTGAAATTATAAATACCCTTTGCATTAAGATTACTAAAGTGCTGCTGTTATTGCATCTAAGTCTGCACAGAAATGTGGGAAGGCTAATAATGGAGTTTGCTGTTAGAATGAAGGAAGGAAGACAACTTGGTTTCATGCTGCAAACCTAGCTTTCTGGATAAAAAAGCTGTCTCTCCTTAAATGTTGGCATGACCATTCACAACATTTAAATTGGTGATTACTCCTAATCTGGTTGCATAGGCAGCAGTTTGATCTTTCAGTAGCAGAAGGTTTTGCTCTGGTGTACATTCATTTGCAAACCAAAGTTCCTCTCTGAACAATTTTGTAATCTCAAATCAACACGGCCTGGAGGAACAAAACATCTCTCCCACAGTTCCACAGTGACTTTGAAGCCCATTTTAACATTGCAAACCTTCTTAGCCACGATGTTCAGGTAAATCATGAAGTTAGAATAAGCCTTTGCAGTATCGGAGAGAAGAGACCAGAAGTGATTCTGACAATCTCTACTCTGTCACGCACAATGTATTTTTGGTTTTATGAAGCCATCAGAAGAGTTGGCTGTTTCTTGACTTTTGCATCAGAAAATACAGTTTTTTCCATCAATTTGAAATCCAGGTCAGCTCACCATGTCGGAGTCCCTTTTCATATCAGCAAAAGTTACGCAGTTTGCTCTCAATCCTTCACTTGAATTTGCTGAGCTGCAAAAACAGTTCAAGTATCAACATGACATAAACAAAGAGTTCTGCCACAAATATGCATAGAAAATGCTGAACATAAATGAGGATGATTAGCTTATTTTTGCTTTGAATGTTACAGATTATTGAAAAGGGTATATATATCCAGACACCTATGAGGAACTGTTCAAATGACAAGAAATGTAAAAATGACATGGCCATGATGAATTCTGAAGGGAAAGAGAGAATGAGGTTTTAAAAAAACACAGTAACACTTAAGCAGAGGTTTTAATTTTGTTATAGTCTGAAATGGAGTTCACCCAGAGGCATTGCCTAAATTGGCACTAGATCATGAGAAAAGCAAAGAGTTAGATCTCCCAGTACCCACTAAGGAAACAAGAGCTGCTATTAAATACCTTAAAGCTCAAAAAAGGCTCCTGGGGTTGTCAGCCCTCTGCCTATTTTGCATTTTCTATAAAGATACTGTTCCTACTAAACTCCTAAGATTAAACTCAGATTTTTAGTATAAAGCCCCACTTGGCTTGTTCATTGAACTGTTAATTATTTCTTTAAAAAAACAGCCAGAATACATTCAACTGACTGAAAAAATAAAGAAAAGAAAAAAAAGAATCCATAACTTTTATAGAAAGATGTGTGCTGTGTTTTTGCAGTGATGTTGGATGCTATAATGCAGAGTATTTTATATTCAGATCAATTTATTCAAATGTATAATTCTGTGACTCTGTAACTGAATTCACAAGTGCAGCTAAAGCTGGAAAAGGCATTTTACTATGTTGTAAAGCCAAAACCACCGTGTTTTTAAATGTTTTGACTAGGAGCAAAATTTCACTGATCCCATTGTTGTATAATTACAGTAGAACAACAATTAATGTACGAGATTTATCTTCACAGGGTATTTACCAAATTATTCTCTCTTTCACATTTCCCGTTTACTCAGGAGACACTGGATTTGGCAATCAATTACAGAACAGCTGATGTATTCAAGACAGACCAGGTTTCTGGTCGTCTTTTTTTCACTGATCGTGTTCAAGTGACACCTTGCTGCTTTAGTGCAGCAGTATATCCAGTGGGTAAGGCATCTTTGTGCAACACTGTCTCTCTTGTCTGTGTACCAGTCCAGCTGTGGCTACCAGAAAAGATGCCAGATAACAGCTAGTTAGAAATCAGGACCATGAACTCGGGAGTAAAAATAAATAGGGGAGGGGAGCTGGCAGGACTATGAACAAAGATACAAAAGGACAACAGCTTGAACCATTCCAGTGGGATTCAGTTTTTCTTAAGTGTCTCGAATTCTGAGTAAATCAGCAAAAATGGGTGAATTTTCACACATACATCCAGCTATTAACATGCAGGAGATAAAAGGAGTTATACAAAACTTTTTACAAATTTACCAAAAAAATAAAAAAAATTGCATTTTTAATCTGTACGGAACACAAAAATCTAAGTTTCACCTTGCGTTTTCCTGAAGATGATCTGTTCATCTCCAAACAGGAGGTATGTATTATCATTTAATACTCAGAGGAATTAAGTGTTTTGCATTTATACACCAGGGAAACTGAGATGATTTATATCAGATGTTCCAAATTACATTAGTAAGAATAATAATGTCTTGCAGCATTATTTGATATAAAACTGCCCCCCCTTAGGACCAAAATAAATATTGTTCCTGACTAAACACCACTGTGAAGGTTGCAATAACTTCTGAGAGATTCATATTTCTACATTCTGAATCTATTAAAATGTAATGCATTTTGGCTGAATTTATTGCCTTTTTTTTTTTTTACAGTGCAATGTACAAATATATATGTAGTGTAAAATTCTTTTTACAATAAATTACCTATGCCACTAATAACTTGAAAAAAGATACATGTGAATTTTTGTTTTTATAGAAAAGTTTGCTCCAGTTTTACATCTGTTCTATCTTTCTGACTTGCAAATTAATGCATTTTAAACTCAAATAACAAACACATTTTTGGCCCTGAAATAGATTTTTTGTGCCTAAAGTCAGTAAGAAGATGTCTTGATGCACTGTTAAACCAATCAGAACAACAAAGATAAAATAAAAAATTTTACCTATAATATCACATAATGTGTTTTTTCATTATATTTACCAACATTTTGTCAACAACAATTTGATTATTTACTCTATTTAATCACTATCAGCAAATTCTATCATTTCATCTTAATTAGCTTGTCACCACTAGGAAAATGTACAATACTGAGAGCTAAAGAACATCAGCTAATTATCTGAAAGTACCAAAGTTAACCATGTACCACCTTTTTTAAATTTCAAATTACTTTCTTATTATTCTGTGACTGCGCATTTGAGTAGGCTAACAGAATATCAGTTTTCATCTAAGCTTGAAATAGTTGTTTGTTTTGTGGGGTTTTTTTTCAAATTAAAAAAAAAGCAAGATACAAGGTTTAAACCAGTTCATCTTTTTTGGAGAGTTCTACTTATTGATGTTTGTATACAGTAAGGGCAAGTCACCTTAATAGCAAATTGCTCTTTTTATGTGTGTATAAGTTAGTCTGCACACACACAAAAAATCAGGAATCAATAACCGAGCCATCAAAATAATTGAAAATAGAATGTTCGTTTTAGCTCTGGGTATGACATTTTATTTAAACTGCATTCGTGGTGTGTATAGATTAATATTTTTTATATATGGCTTGGATGTCTTCTTTCTCTACTGTCATATGTTACGGGTTTGTGAAAAAAAGCCAAATAAAATATTAACTGCTGACAGCAGGTATTGTTTTAAAGTCTAGTTCAAAATAGGTGTCTGCATACAGATATGTACAAATGATACGTTCAACAGAATAAAAATACTTTGTCTCTTTTGAATGCCTACACATCATTTAGTAGCTTGCTATGTTCCTAATTTTAAAATCTGAATAAATATTTACACCATTTGAAAGGATTGAAGTAGGCCACATGAGGAAGCTGCTGTGGCTGCAAACAATGAACTTTCTTTAATGTTCAGAGCAGAGATACAACATGACCCATAAAATTAAAATATTATCTTAGTCCTTCTCAGTGCTGTGGACACATGTCCAGGCAACAGGCAGAGAAAAGGGATGAATCAAGAAAATCACACCTTGCAGCATAATACACCTGAGCCCCTCTCAGAGTATTAGGATAAATTAATCACATCAAAATGGCCAATCTAAAAAAATATATCTTTAGAGTCCAATTTTAGATTATTTAGATTCTAATTCTAGAGAGTCTTGAGTGCCTCAGCTGACTTCAGTTGCTACAGCACTACATAAAGAGAACCGATATATTTCAGCAGTTGAGTGTTTTAAGTTACTGCCTCGAGGTGAGCAAAAATACACGTGGTTCTTGAAGGAGTGGTGCAATACATAACTTGAAAAACAGTTGCAACGTTCTGTTCTCTGTAGACGTTTAGAATATTTACAAAGCAGTCATCCAGGGGAAGAAAATCAAAATAAGTGCAGGAAGAAGTAAAGCTATAAGATAACTGATGCCAATAAAGAGACTAAAAGTATCTGCAGTGGCAAAGAAACTCCCAGAAAGTGAATGTCTTTCCTGAAGATTAAAGAAATTTCTTCAGCAGTGAAAACAGAAGCATTTTCACTTACAATTTCAGAAATTTCTTTCTAACTAAGAACACTTCTTTACCTCATCTCACATCCCAAACTTGCCTAGCTGCTGAAAAAGTAAAAGCATTGACTTGTCTGAGCCTGACAAGACTGCACTGAGGAATCTGAAGCTGCCTGAGGTGGGTACTGTGTTGTAGAGAAAGGAAGGAATCTGGAGAAGGCTTGGTTGTTGTTCCGAGGAGAAGGGGGATGGTACAGGAGAAGGTGGCTAGAGACAAAAAGGAAAAAGGGGACAACCTACTACTATCTCTATATCTA
>NW_010972573.1:82960-83174 GCF_000737465.1 Haliaeetus leucocephalus | reverse complement strand
GATCACTTACCAGTTACCGTCATGGGCAAACCAGACTTGACTTGGCAAAAATTAATTTAATTTATTGCCAGTTAAAATAGAGTTGGATGGTGAGAAAAAAGTCAAAAACTAAAGTATCTTCCCTCCATCCCCCCTTCTTCCCAGGCTCACCTTCACTCCTTCATCCCCGACTCCTCCTCCTCCCCTCCCCTGAGGGGCGCAGGGGGACGGGGAA
>NW_010972573.1:77353-81436 GCF_000737465.1 Haliaeetus leucocephalus | reverse complement strand
GAAATAAATATTTCTTCCATATGAAAACCCGTAAATTAATCACTCTTAATCCCAGAAAGTCATAAACCAGAAAACGTTAAAGTCCTTCTCAAAATGAATTGTGCTCTAATGAGCTTCTTTTCAGCTGTGTTTCCAGAAGAATTGACAGGGTGGTGAGATAAATTCATGGAAAAGAAAGAAACAGTGCTTGTTTCTAATGAATTTTAATTCTAATTCTAAAGGTATTCTAATAAATACCATTGAAGGTATTAATGTGATACAAGTTAGAGATGGTGAGAGGACAGCAAGTATAAGCAGCGTATGAAAAACCTGCTTATAGAACTTGTACTACATTGTGCATATTTAAAAGCAAAAAGACTGTCCAAATCTTTATTCTACTGAAAATATTTTAAATTGCTTTCTGAATATTTATTACAGTATGGTTGTTTGGAATGGAAACCATTTCAAATCCAGCACTTTAGTTGTTTCTTAAACAAAGCACACATATAATTAATCTGGGTTTTTTGAAGAAATGCAAAAAAAAAAAAAATCCTGTACAAATGTTAATTATAATATTACATTCTAGTCATGCATGGCCCAGCTAAGTAAAGTTGAAAGACATAGTTTGAAATTCCAGTCCTGTCAAAGGGGAGATTTTGTACTTTTATATTTATGTATTTGGAAAAGTCTTCAAATTCATCATTTTCTGTTTAACTGCTGGAATTTATTTTAGCATTTTTCTAAAATTGTAGCTGGAATTTTCAAAGGTGCTGAAGAAAGATAAATAGTCATTGAGGTTTGTAGTTCACACCTAACTTGTATGGGGTCCTTTGAAATTCCTGTCTGTAGATACTATAGAATTTTTTCTGCAGATATAGGAATCCTGGTGAGATCTTCTAAACCAAAATCCTCACAGTCATCTCATCATAAAGATCCATACTTTAGAAAAGAAATTATTTCTTTGCCTGGGAGAAGAGGGCATTAACTGAGTTGAAAGTCTAACCACTGATTGAAGGGGAATTTTACAAAGAACAGTGAAAATGGCATTTGTGTGAGCACTACATGAGGGAGTCCACACATATGACCATTTCAAGGCAGCCACCATGGTAAATCAATACACAGCTTGAAAGAGCTGGGAAAAGGAGGGGGAGTAGTCGAATGACATCTACAGAACTGGGAATATTAAGTTTAATCTGCAGCTGTAACTCTTGTGGGAATTTATGATGAGAAACAGCAGTAATTATTAAAAGGGCTTTGTAGAGTGTAGGATTACTTTGAATGAAAAAATGATTATGTTAGTGGAACGCACGCTGAATTTCACAGCATAATGTAAGCTGTCAGGTTTCTGTTATTTATTTATTTATTTGGTTTGTTTAAAATAATACTATTTGAACTCATTTCCAAGAATAATTTAGTATTTTTTATTTCATCTAGCTTTTGCTGTGTTTTAGTCATGCCGATACAGTAAATGCAGGTTTGCCATCATTTCCTTTATAAACTTCTGTTTTCAGTTGCTAATAACTCAAGTGAACAGAAAAGGAAACATTATTCACCCAGACTTCAAATACTGTGCATATAGGTTTTTGACTAGTAAGGGCCTTCATCTTGTGGTCTCTGCAGTTGTGCTTTCTCAGTCACTTGTGCATTTGCTTTTACTGTACACAAAAGTGTTTTAATAATAGACATACACACATAAAATTGCTAGCATCCTCCTTGCACATGTAAAAATCTACAGACAAAAAAGTAAGCAAGGTCAAGAACTGAGTTTATATATATATGTGCACTTGAATAAAAGTCTTACTTACAAAAATTGGTATGAAATTTTCAGAAGAAAGTAATAATTTGCTGTGTTTTCCTCTCCCAGTTTTAAGTTAGCCATAGAACTTTTGTTTTATTTTCAGGATGTTCTGAGGACTAAGTATATGAAAATCAGCTATTGAAAATTAAGAACACTTTATTGCTCATACTTTCTTTAGGCAATCCTAGCTGCAATTTTTAATAGCAAATTTTGTTGTTGCTTTGGCATTAGAAATGTTAGACTCGGGTAAGGAAGATATAAATCAGCATTACCTTGTACCTTCATGAACAGAATGATTTACTAAATCTTTACAAAAGTTAAGAGTAAGAATGAGCATGGTCCACAAATGTATTACCTTAATGAAGTGACAAACATATCACCATTGTGTCAGGACACTTCTTCATAGAGCTAAAGATACTGAATAGGCAGGAAATGAGCAAAATTCTGATTTGGCACCATTTAACAGGTCCCTAGAAATATTGAGGACAGATTTGACCAATGAACCATATAAAGCAGCCTGAAGACTGATGTATTTTTTCTTTCTTGAGCTAGATCCTGGACGTTATTGCATTATTCACAACCTTACCCATGAGACCTGGAATCCTGTCACAGAGAAAACGTGCTGCTGAGGCTCTCCTTTGCACACCCACCTCGTCCTCTTTTTCCATCCACACCTCTAACAGCTGACTACAGCAAACATACCAAAAAAAGTGAAATGTGGAGAAATCAGAGTTTTACTCGTGGTGGCATATATGAAGTCTTCTATATAACTTCCTGTTGGAAAAAAAACCCAAATATCAGTCTCATGTATGGAGCTAAAAGTTACGTGATGAAGCTGGGTTCAGGCAAAAGAATGCCTGAAGAACGCAAACATCTTAGAAGAAAGCAAATGCAAATATTCCAGCAATGATGAAGTACCTGAAAATGCTAAGACTCTACTTTCACATTGGCTTGAGTCCTGAGCTCGGACTAAGTCCACCATATCAGCCTCCATGCATCTGTGACTTGCACTTTCATTTGATTCTCTCCAAGCAGGAAATCTTGAGTGCACAGCAAACTTATATTCTGTTCATAAAAGTGTGAGTGAAATTGACTTAAAACATCTTATTCCGTGATGTTTAAACTAAATGAAGAATAGGTACTAAAGCAGTATACACATAATCTAAAAAGATTTTACTGTCCTGAGACAGAATGGTTCCTCCTGAGACAGTTGCAAGCTGTGCAGTATTCCTATAGGCCATATTTCTGAAGTCCTCTATATCAAACCTCCCTCAAATATATGGCACATATGGAGATATAACTCTCAAAAGTCAGTATCTGTAGAAAATAACAGTATTTTCCACAGATAGCTGAACCATTTGGCATTCTTTTCTAAGAAATATTTCTGAAGATTTTTTTTTCAGTTTTCTTCTTTAACTAAAAAAAACCCAAGGAGTCCAGGAAGAAGTGCCAATTTGCCAGAATTCAAATGGTGAATTTGTAAGGAGGCTTAAAAATGAGAGGGTAATTGGATCCACAGCTTGAGGCATTTTTATACTTTCAGATGTCTCTTAGACATCAACCAGAATTTTAGCAAGTCTCTTAAGAGTTCCATCCTCATCTTGCTATCAGACCTACTTCATCTTCTTTACCTACAGTTTCTTCCCCTTGAGTTGAAGTTCTCACTTCCATTTTGATGCTTAACAATTAAATGCCTTACTTTCATTTACCTTCTGTCCCACAGGAAGTATTTCCTATTTTTTATCTTTGTATCTTTTTTTCCTTTAAATATATGTGTTTGCCCTTTTCCGTCTTCTTTATGAATTACACCCCTTGGGTCATCACCTTCTCCTCCTTTCATTTTCTAGTGTTTACCTTTCACTGTGATGCACCTATTCTGTACAACTTGTATACCCAGCTCGAGAAACACTTTGAAGAACGTTCAGTTAAAGAGCAGTTATTAGTGTAGCCGGATGCTGTGGGTTAACCCCGATAGGCAGCTGAGCCCCACACAGCCGCTCACTCACTCCCCCTGCAGTGAGGTGGGGGAGAGAATCAAAAGGGTAAAAGTGGGAAAACTCGTGGGCTGAGGTAGACAGTTTGATAGGGAAAGCAAAAGCTGTGCACGCAAGCAAAGCAAAACAAGGAATTCATTCAGCACTTCCCATGGGCAGGCAGGTGTTCAGCCATCTCCAGGACAGCAGGGCTCCAACACGTGTAATGGTTACTTGGGAAGACAAAATGCCATTAACTCCGAACATCCCCTCCTTCCTTCCCCCCCCCCCCCCCCCCCTTTTTTTGCGGGCCAGGCCCCCTTTGGGTTGGGA